>NC_056726.1:1948247292-1948276466 GCF_019279795.1 Protopterus annectens
CTAGAATTTGCTCTCTTCATCAACAAGCTTTGGCTGTATTGTGCTGGCAGCAAAACGAATATGCCACCTCATAGGCTCCATTGGCAGCATCAATTATTATAGCAATAACCCACGCCTGGGTGTGGGTAATGCTAAATTTACCCATGGTTGGCGTGGTTTGGTCCCGAGGCGCCCGAGGACCAAACAAAGCCAACCGTGGGTAAATTTAGCATTACCCACACCAGAAGTGGTTATTATTATACATGACATTATTTAAGAAAAAAGCGATTACTTTTCTTAAATAATGGCATAGTATAATGCCTGTTTACTGCCCTTCCGCAGAAGTCTGGCATCAGCGGCAGTTCTGATGTACTGCGCGCCTGCGCAGTACATCAGAGCTGTGGCAACGGAGAAAGCAAGATCTCCGTTGCTTTTATGTTCGCTATGTTAAATGAGTTTAACATGGCGAGACAGTTTAAAATAAGCAACGGATATCTCCGTTGCTTATTTTAAAACTGTCTCGCTATGTTAAACTCATTTAACATAGCGACTAAAAAAGCAACGGAGATCTTTCTCGTTAACAAAACACTGTCTCGCTATGTTAAATGGGTTTAACATAGCGAGACAGCTTTAAAATAAGCAACGGAGATCTCCATTGCTTATTTTAAAGCTGTCTCGCTATGTTTAACCCATTTAACATAGCGAGACAGTGTTTTAAAAAATCGAGTTATACTAATGGAAAAAAGTCCGGGCGACCGGACCTTTTTCCATTAGTATAACTCGATTTACAACGGGCACGCTGGCCAATCAGCGTGCACGTTTTGGGGGGATCATGGTATAATTTAGCTCCTTTGACCAGATACCACATGCAAGTTTTATAATAGACTTTAGCCATTCAGTGGTCAGACAACATCCTATGTTTTTTTCAGATATTTTAACAAAAATTTACAGGAAGTACATTCATTCAGTGGTGGTTGAAGTCCCTGACTATCACAAGGGCACCCATTTGTTCATCCATCACCTCAAGCTACGGTGACCACTGGATGCTTCTTATCTGGGTAGGATGGGACATTTCTTGGGGAACACAGTCCAAAGCATGTGGACTCAGACAGAGACCAGTCCTCACATCAGCATCTTGGACATTTTAGCTGTTCTAATATTACAGGCTGTTCAGAATGGTCTCTCTCTGGATATGATATCTACCCAGAGATACACGTCTGTGGTTTGGTATAACAACAAGCAGGGAGAAACACAATTTTATTACTTATGCTGGGAGACCATAAGAGTATAGCAATGGGCAACATTTTTTAACCATTTTCTGATGGGAGACCATAAGGGTATAGCAATGGGCAACAATTTCTAACCACTTTCTGACAGCAACACATATTCCAAAGATGTCCAATGTTCTAGTGCAGGCCTATCCTTCTTCCTCAAGAGTGGTCCTTCAACCCAGTAGTAGTACAACGAATATTCAGCAGCTGGGGTCAGCATTACTGCAATCTCTCTGCATCTTCCCACAACTGCAACATTTTTGCTCTTATCCCCCAGGAGGGTGAGTCACCAAGGGATGCTCTAATCCATAATTGGCCCCTTGGACTCCTTTACACCTTCCCTCCAACACCTCTAATACCCAAGTTTCTGTACAAATCACTGGCAAGATCTCTTTTCAAAAGCCTTCAACAAGAAAGATCTACAAAAGCAAATGGAAGGTTTTCTATCTGGACTTCCAATGACAATGTACATATCTTTTCTACTTCTCTTCCAGTGATTTTGGATTTTCTTGCATCTTTTTTTTTCAGAATGTAGCAAGCTACTCCACTATTACGTACAATTGGCTTCAATATTTTCTCACTGATGAGAATCACACCCTCATTGCATCCCTCAGACTTTCTAAAGCCTCTCTCAGAGGAACCATTCTCCTACATCCCTGCTCAAGGACCCAGTACTACCTTGGAATACTAAAATCTTACTTCAGGCCTACACGAGCCCTCCCAGTTCTCCTTTTAAATCTGTTGCTAAAGTCGGTCTGATATTCTTATCTTGGGAAACTATTTTGGTAGCCACTGCCCATGCCAGAAGGATTTCTGAGCTTCACTGCTTATCTTCTAAACCTCTCTGTCTGATTTTTTCAGAAAGTCAGGGTGTGCTTGAGAACTAATCTTTCTTTTTTCCCCAAAGGTGACTTTTGAATCATCTAATCAACCAAACTACCAGTGTTTTTCACATTTTTTTTCAAAGACAAATTACATTTACTTGATGCTCAACACCAACTACGTTTCTACTTACATGGAACCAAAACTATCAGATTGACCAAGCAGTTGTTTGTCTCTCATTCATACGTCAAGATGGGAAGTGACACACTCCCATTGGTTCTAGGACCATATTTAACATGTATACAAAAAAAGGGGTTTATCATTGCCTACACATCCAAAGGCTCACTCAACTAGGTCTACAGATTGTTTGCACAACAGTTGTTGGAGACTCTGTGCCAAACTCTGAGAAACAAACAAAAGTGACATCAGATAAGAAAGTTATGCACTTACCATAATGACAGAGCTGTGTGGCCTACTTCTATCTTTTCTCAAATTCCTGCCCTCTTTCCCCCATCCTTGGTGATCTTGGATTCTTTGTTATTCAGTCCTGGAATGATCTGGCTGAACTGGCCTTCAGTTTCTATAGGTTTCATGTCAAACTTACTCATAACTGCTTGATTTCCTTCTAGACTGTGGTATGGATACTCTCTCAAATTTTCCAATATATTTGGTGGTAGACTATTCTTTCCCTGGTACTGCAGGCAAAATCAATCTGGGGTAACTTTCTCATCAGAAGGGGATTATGGGTAAGCGGAAGAGTCTGAGCACCAGATCCAAAGCTTGACAGTAGCTAAAGTACCCAAATGAGGAGGAAAGATGGAAGCAGACAACACAGATCCATCTTTATGTTAAGTATATAACTTTCATTTTTATTTGTTTGGTGGTGAGAACAGCACACTTTCCAAGATGAGGTGAAAAAGGAAAGTGGTATGGTAGAGAGGAACAGCTAGGACAGGACAACAGAGTTTGACAATGAGAGTTAATTTTAAAGGTATTTACCCCCTCTCCCTTACGAAGATGCTGGCAAGTGTGATTTGGATGGATCAAAGATGCTGCCTTATCATCACAGCTCAGGTGGATGTAAAAGATCCCATGGCAACTATTGAAAAGAGAAGGGCTCCTTTATTTATACACAAAATTATTCTTATTTACAAAACATTTACATATGTACAAATATACAAATCTGTTGACACACACTCATAATTACTTATACAATCATGCCAAATGTTCATCCTTATTAGACCCCCCCACCACTCCCTTTTTTCCACAACTACCATCTGATTTTACTTAATACTGCTGCTAAAATCAATTTACCATTACATAAATTTCATTTATTCTTTCATTCCATATAAAAACACAACATAAAATAACTTGTCTACTCTTTTGACATATTCTTTACTTCTATTCTTATAATTGCCATATTTAATCTTACAATTTATTTTATCCACTTTTTACGTTTAAAAAAAAAATCTTCTGCACATAGTTTATTCATAATTTTGTTAATCTTAAATTTCAAAAACACTTTCTGTAGTTTCTTTTTTTGACACTAAACATATTATATCACGTTTGTTTTTATATGGCATATTTTCTTTTACTGTCAATTTATCTATTACCGGTCTCCACCAAAAAATCTTGACATTCTACTTTCAGACTATACCATTTGCTTCTTATTTTTACAGCTTTAAAATTTTTCAGCCGTTATACTTCCCATGGTTTTACATAGTGATATTTCATTATTATATTCTCATACTATGTTTCTATTTTTTTCTATGTCACCAATTTTTATTTTCCAAAAAAGTAGTTTTTTTTGGTAACAATTTATTTTTAAATTTTTTTTTTGTTTAAACACTTTTTACTTTTTTTTTTTTACCATACCCCAAAATTTATCACATTTACACAGTTTTACTACTAATCTGTCATTGTTTTCATTTACCCACTAACACTTTGTAAAAATGTAATGAAGCAGCATATACTACTGGGTTAATTAACCCTAACCCCCTTCTTCTTTATTTACAACTACTAAAATTTATTTTTATTCATTCTCTTCTTTTTCCTTACTGTTTTCATTTTTGCAATGAATCTGTAAATGCCCAATTTTGTTACATTTATAACATTGCAATTCACATTTTTTTCCATCATGTCCCATTTTCCCCACAAATAATTTTTGTCACAGTTACTTATCAATTGATCTTATTAAACACACATTTTGGGTTGTCCTCAGTATTTCACAATACCCCTATTCCCCTCCACATTTATCATGCTTGGTATATGCATACTTTCTCCTCTATTTTTAAACACAGTATTACAATCCCAGCCACTGGTCTACAAACCCCTTTTTTCATAAACTTTTGCAGAGTCCAATATTTCTTTAGATGAAGCTTTCAAATGCCCTTTCAAACTCTCTTTCTACCTCTGTTCGAAATTGTACACGCAACTTATTTTTTGTTTCCCCGTTAAATGCTTTTATCACAAAGAATCCATGGGTAACAGTTTTTCATTTTTCATATTCTCCAAGAAAATTTTCCAGTGGGATAAAAAAAAAAAAAAAAAAACAAACAGTCTCAAATCTAATGTCACAAAATGTCTCTTTGTTAAGAATAAATGCTCTTACCTCATGAACTTTTACACACAAAGGAGCTATTAAATTGTCCCATACTTCATACCTGTCCATTTATTTGTCTTCTTTACTTTGAATCCTTACCGTGTGCTTCCATTTTTCATTTTTTTCTGACTTTTTTGTTACTCCACTTCTACCTTTGCTTACTTTCTCTGCATACATTTTCTTTTCCATCTCATCACTATTCTTCAGGACCGTCTCTGCATCCTACTTTTGTATATTCTCCATAATGCCCCATCAGGAAACATCTCCATTTTCTGGCTCACTTTGCACCAGCATATCTTTAAAGGACCACTACGGGCAATTTTTTTTTTATCTTGCCATGATTTACTACACCTCCCAAAGCTGCCTGCAGCAAAATAAGTACTCATTCCTAATTTTATTTTGTTTTTACTTGTCTGCCCGCATGGGGGCAGACATCGTGATTCCTTTGGAAAGATAAATCTGTCCCATAATGCACAGACTGAGAACAAATAGCCCTACCATTTGTTGTCAGACTAGGTGCCCATTCACTTAGAATGGAACACCTGAAAAAAACTGCCAAGTTTGAGAGTCTGCAGCTCATGTGTCATTGACTGGTATGCGCCGAGTTTTACAAATGTTGTTCCTACTGATGTACTACACATTCTCTGAAAGAAACTTGCAAAAGTGTCAACAAATTACTGACATAAAAAAGACTTTACACAAGGAGCAGTTTTGCAAGTTTCAGTTCCTGTCCAGGTTACTCCTCCCATCTCCCCTCCTTCAGTGGGCTACAGTCTCACATTTCCAGCTTGAGTAGATTCAACTATTTTGTCAGCTTTGCATGACAACAGACATAAAAAAAATCACAGCCTGGTGTGCCACTAAAACTGTTCCCTTATGTCTCTTCACTTCTAAATAGCATTTCCCGGGAATAAAATAATAAAAAAAGCAAACGCATCAGTCCAGAGTTTAGGCCAGTCTACCCATTTTTTTTTAAAATGTGCACAGTAAAATTTTTTACCGTGGTTTGCTTAATGGGGGGTGGGGGTGGGATGTGGATATCTAGAGAGTGATTAGTTTATGGTCGGATCTGACCAACGAGGAGTTGACTTTGGGTGTGGAACATCGGTCACTCATGCTGGTAATGACTAGGTCTAAGATATTGTTGCCCTTGGTGGGGATGTGGATAAGTTGATCCAGGGCACCGGAATTTATGAATTCCAGAAAGCATTGAGCAAAAGAGGTGGTACATGAGTAGTTTTCCCAGTTAATGGTGGGATAGTTGAAATCGCCCATTATTAGGGTGTTTAAACCCTAATATTTTCCAGTATATCAAGAAAAGAGGAGTGGGAATCCTGGGGCATGATGGGGGATCTGTAGCAAGCTACAATTTGGATTGCAGTTTTGCCCAGAGTTAGTTGCACTTGGATAACCTCAGATGCATTATGCTGAGCAACTAGCCTGGAGGCATGGATATCCTTAATGAATATGGACACACCTCCACCTTTGGTTCTCTGGTCCAGGTTACATGGCTGAAAAGTGTGGTATGATTATAGCCTGGTAGTGCAGGGGTGCTCTTTGGAGCCTTGAACCAGGTCTCAGTCACTGCACAGATATCAATGTTCTCCATGTTAAGGATTGCCTTGAGTGAGTGCATTTTGAGATTTAGACTTCTAGAACTGAGTAGCATTACCCTCAGTTTTTACTTGCCTGTTCCTGTTACGGTGGTTTATTTGTCATTTGAACCTTGTCTAAAAAAGGCACTATAGGGGCAGCAAAAGCCTTAGCCTGTATCCGGAATCCCATGGGCGACAGGTGCAGGCCATCTCTGGCAAAGCATCTTAGTCTGTCAACCATGTCGTCCCAGGCAGACAGATACTGGATCCCCTTAGAATGACAGCAGAAACTTAGCCAATTGTTGAAGTAAATAATTTTGTCCTTGTACTGCGGTATCATTCTGGGCGATGGCAGAATGCTACTCAGGGCTAGGGTCATACCTCCCTGGGCTACAAGATTGGAGAGCTCTTCCATATCTCTTTTCATGTAGTCCAGGGAGGTACGTCTCAGGTCAATCACACCAACATGGACATTGACAGAGTCATATTTATAATTGTGGAGAGACCTGAGTGCGTGGGTTATGAGGTGGATCCTGGCACCAGACAGGCAGCTGGCAGTAACCTTCTCCTTGTTTAGCCTGATGAGTGGGACATCGGTGTTCCTGACTATAGAGTCACCTATGACTAGTGTGTTGGGTACGTTGTTTTGCCTACTATATTATATATGTTATAATATATATTTGCCCATAATATCTGAATAAGTGAGTAGGATTTTCATGACAGCATCAAGGAAACATTTTCCTTCCTTCTGTATTTTTTCTTAAGTTTTGGATTTTTCTTGGTATATCAATTTGATTTTCTTAGTATATTTTATTTTTATTTTCCATTTGTTTACCAGGTTAGTCCAACTGGACACAAAGTGACCGTTTTCAGCGGAGGCTTAGGGAGAAAAGCTCCAGATGCATAGTAAAAAATTATAAAAAATAATAAAAATAAATTATACAAACATAGCTATTTTGTACAGAGCATAGAAAATATAAAAGGAGTAAAATCAGAGTTTTACAATTGATGCAACATACAGTGGTTAGAATGCGAAACAATTAAGACAATATACAACAAATATAAAATTGCTTGAACATAAATTCAAGAAGTTTCCATAGACAAATAGGGTCATAAACTAGAAATCATAACTATATTGATAGGATTTATATTGCACTTATCTTTTTAATGATGGTATATGTGTATTATTGTACATGTCATATGTGCACAAATATTTGTATTAATCTATGTATTTACAGTATATTGACAAAGCACTGGGTCACATCAGAGGCTTGGGAGGTCAATGTTAAGAAACTGAGAACTGTTGTAAAGCTTGGCATTGAAAACCATAAGTTCAGGTTATGCTATAAGAGAATAACTATGTAAAGATAACCATGTCAGCAACCAAAACGCATTATAAACTGAATGTGTTACTGTGCACATTAAGAAATGGATAGATTGGCCCAAACTCTGGACTGATGTGTGTGCTTTGTTTTTTTTTTTATTCCTGGGGAAATGCTATTCAGAAGTGGAGAGACATATAAGGGAACAGTTTTAGTGGCACACCAGGCTGTGATTTTTTTTTTTATGTCTACTGTCATGCAAAGCTGACAAAATAGTTGAATCTACCCAAGCCTGAAATGTGAGACTGTAGCCCACTGAAGGAGGGGAGATGGGAGGAGTAACTTGGCCAGGAACTGAAACTTGCAAAACTGCTCCTTGTGAAAAGTTTTTTTTTTTATCTCAGTAATTTGTTGACACTTTTGCAAGTTTCTTTCAGAGAATGTGTAGTACATCAACAGGAACAACATTTGTGAAACTCAGCGCATACCAGTCAATGACACGAGCTGCAGACTCTCACACTTGGCATTTTTTTTCAGGTGGTCCATTCTAAGTGAATGGAAGTCTAGTCTGACAACAAATGGTAGGACTATTTGTTCTCAGTCTGTGCATTAAGACAGATTTAGCTTTCCAAAGGAATCACAATGTCTGCCCCCATGAGGGCAGAGAAGAGTAAAAAAACATAAAATTAGGAATGAGTACTTATTTTGCTGCAGGCAGCTTTAGGAGGTGCAGTAAATCATGGCAAGATAAAAAAATATATGTTTTTTCATTGTTTGCCCATAGTGGTCCTTTAAGTAAAATCAACCCGCAACCCCGTAATTATACATCCATCATTTGCTGAGTCATCTCCATCAAACAAGTTTCTTTGAAACATTTCCTCAGAATCCTGCACACATTCTTTGCTCTCCATATTTGCCCTTTCCTTAATTTCTTTCACTACTTCATCATCTTCTCTCTCTCTCCATCTGCCTCCCTGTTTTTACAGACCGCCTCTGCGTCTGGAATAGAAACAGCAGGTGCTCCTCCAAAATGGGTCCCACTCACAACAATGAAAAGTAAGGTAAGTTCACAGATTCCCTTAGCAAATTTTCCCCTAGTAGTATATGTATCATCTGAGGTCTTCCCTGAAAAGAGATCACTAGCCTAGTGGGACTAGTCTGGTTACCAAAAATAAATAAAACATTTGTTGGCACACAGAAAGCAACATTTAAGTCTATATAAGAGGCCAGGTCTGGTACCCTAATCAAGTTAAAAGGAGTGAAAAAAGTCTGCCTTTACCATTGGACTACAAAAGATCAGTTGACCTTGAAGTTTTCTATTAAAGTGTAAGGAACACAGATGGACAGGAGGCTGTTTGTAGCAAATGGTAAGAAGGTGTGTGGAATCCATACCATTTGTAGGTTATCTTTGCAGTCTGAAAAGAAACCATTCCATAAGAATCTTAACCACAGACAAAATTCTGTGCTGCGTTTGCTCAGGAAAGACCAGAGATACAAATGCAGTAAACTGTGTGTGTGTGTGTGTGTGTGTGTGTGTGTGTGTGTGTGTGTGTGTGTGTGTTTCTGTCTCTCTCTACGTGTGCGTGTTTGGGGGGGTGGACTTGGTGACCACAGATAAAGAAGGGAAGATAAGCCCATGAAAGTAAAAGTAATTAAAGCAAAATAGGAAATAGAAAGGAAAGGAAAATATAAGAAATACTTGAAGCTCGTATAATTAGAGTACTAAAGACAGCTAAAGAGTGCAAAAAAAGTGAAACAGAAAAAAACAAGAAAGTTAAGAGTTTTTTTTTTTAATTAACTTTTTATTTCATTTTCCACAGTTATACATTTCAAAACAACCAAAGGAAAAGAAACAATTAATACATAGTAGAGATAAAATAACAATGGATTTACATAGGATCAGATAACACATATTATACTGCAATTCACGATTTTCTGTGAGTTTATCCTTGCTGGTGCGACTTCTTAACAAAATTTAAGCAAAAGAAAAATAAATTTTCCCCATTGTAACAAACTTTATCCAATGACAGAACATGTCATATAATATCAATTGAAATAGGGGTAGTAATAAGAGATTAATAATTATTTACATAAAAATTTACCATTGACCATTGTTACCTAGTATATAAGAAAACTTTTAATTATCTCCCTAATTCTAACAAGGGAAACTATTTACAATATTTACATTATTTACAAATGGATGTCACTCCTGAAGGATATTTTGGTAGAGTTTAGAGTTGCGTTTAGGTACTAGTGGATCATGGTATACCTAATGAAAGTAAGACATAATTTATAGAAAGTACTAACTTAAATTACGGTCTCCAAGGATTGTTGGAAGAAGGCTGAACAATTAAAATGTGAGCAGTACAATAGGGCTACATACTTTAATTTTAGTGCTGGTCTAGGATAGTATTTCTATGAGCTTTCCCCAGTAAATCTTGAAATAGGTTAGTTTCTTTTGACTGACAGTTTTTAATTTGCTAGCCAAAACATATTTAATAGCCACATTTTTAAATTCTGACCAGGAAATTTTGGATCTATCAAGCCAGTTGACAGCTATGTAGGATTTAAGTAATGCACTTAATGTTACAATATGTTTGGATTCTAACGTGTATGTATTGGGGAAAATGTTCAATATTGACATTTCCCATGAGAGGGTAGATTTCATATATCCTGATTTCTCCAATTTCACTCTTAGAGAGCACCAAAGCTTGTGAACATTTTTACAGGACCAACTGATATGTAGAATGTCAGCTATTGTGTTAGCACACGTGGGACAAAAAGGTGAGGTATTAGGATCTATTTTATTCAGGAAGAGTGGTGTATGGTAGGCGTTATTTATCATGATTTGGGTATAAATTAACATTTTAAAAGGAGTAAGTTTTGTAGTTATTTGTATTGCAGCCAATTTTTGCTCATTAGTTAATTTTACATTTTGGGTTATCCAATAGTTTGAGTATAGATTTTCAGTTTGGTATTTAGTTCGGGTGACTAGTCTAAGTATTCGAAAGCATTTTGTTTTTTTTGTAGTAATTGGGAGGCGAGTTGTTGATATAACTGGAATTCTTGTAGAGATATGTTTATTCCTGAGGTTTTCAAGGATATTAAGTAAATTGCTTGGTTAACAACTGTTCAGTATTTTTTATTTAATGCCAAGACATTAAGAATGTGAGGCCTGATCTTTTAATTGATATAGGTCCCATACTATACAGTTTTTAATATTTGGATAGTTTTCTAGGTTTAGTATTTTGTTATTCATTTTGAATTCAGGGTTCATATGTATTGGTTGTGCCATAATTAAGGAATTCCTTATGTTTAAGGAAATGGTCAGCTTTTGGAAACATGTTACATTATTGATTATTACAGGATGTAATTTGAAGTTTCTTAGAGTTTTGTTGCTAAGGAAAGGGATAGCTTTTGGGTTAATGTTAGAGGTTTTTAGATTCTGGTAGTAGATTTTTATCCAAAGGGGGTTCCAGGAAGTATCAGTGGGTTCAAATTGGGTTAGGCGCATAATGTGGTTAGTTCTAATAATATGGTAATATGTTTGGAAATTAGGAAGACTCAGGACGCCCCTTTCCTTAGGCAGTATTAGTTTTTTGTAACTAATTCTAACGCTCTTAGGGTGCCATATAAATTTACCCAGTGTTGTTTTCAATTTGGAAAATAATTTATTTGGGACACATTGGCTCTCCGCTTGAAAATGGTACAATATTTTGGGAAAATATTCATTTTTATGACTGATGTCTTGGATAGAAAAGAGAGGTTTAGTTTTTTCCATCTGTCCAAATCTTTTGTAATTTTTGACCAAATTATGTAGAGATTTTCTTTTATAATTTCTTGATTGGGGTGGATGAAGGTAACACCAAGGTATTTGAGTGAGTATTCTATTTTGATCTTTGACTCTGAGAAGAAAGTTTCCTTATGGCTATGAGGGTTTAACGGGAATATTTTGGATTTATTGGGATTCACAGCATAGTTCGAGATTGCCGAGAATTTGTCAATCGAGTTTAGGATTTTCACAAGGTCAGTGGAAGGATGTTGAAAATAAATGTTGAGATCGTCAGCAAATGCAGTGTATTTAATTTGAACCGTCAGCAAATGCAGTGTATTTAATTTGAACCCTTGAGATGTAAATAGAATGGTTAAATGTTTTTTGACTTAACTTCAGGAGGAGGACTTCTAGGTAAAGACTGAAAAGATATGGGGAAAGCGGGCAACCTTGTCTAGTACCATTGAATATATGTATAGGATGTGAGTTTGTTTTATTTATATGCAGCGTGGAGGCTTTATTGTATAAGACTCTAATCATAGCTATAAATTCTTCGGGAAGAGCATAGCGCTTTAAAACCTGGAACAAGAAATTTAAGTTAATTCGGTCAAAGGCCTTTTGTGCATCTACTGATAATGCGTATTTAGGGGAGGTATCTTTAATTGTCATATTAGTTATTGCTTCTATTGTTAACGTGTTATCCCATGCTTGTCTGTTTTTCATAAAGCCTAACTGCACAGGTGATATGTGTGCTAATACTGTTGCTAGTATTTTTATATCTAGGTTAATTAATGTAATTGGACAATAATCGTTAAGGTTATGTCCAGTCGTGTTAGGTTTTGAAATGAAAATTGTTTTAGAATTATTTATGTATAGATCTGTGACTCCATATTTTATTATGTAATGAAATATTTTGAATAAAATTGGGACTAAGAGCTTTGCAAAGGCTTTATAAAATTCTGATGTGTAGCCATCTGGTCCTGGGGATTTCCCTAATTTCATTTTCTTGACGGCTAAAAATATTTCCTCAGTAGTTACTGGTTGTTTAAGAAGCTTAACTTGGGTATCATTGATTTGTGGGAAATGGAGTTCATCTAAAAACATACTGGATGCTACTTGATCTTCCAGAAGGTGTGGGCCATATATTTCTCGATATGCTTCTTCAAAGGTTTTTATAATATCCTTGTCCAAGTTTAATATTTTATTATTATAGTTAATTTCTTTTATTTTGGAGGAGGGAGGTTTTATATTGATTATTCTGGCTAGGACCTTGGAAGGAGTTTGGGCCCATTCAGCATATCTATGCAATAACCCAAGTTCAATCAGAGACAGGTGATTCATTTGTGATTCTTGCAGTGGTTTTTGTCTAGAAATGGCCTGCTTCTCAAGATCCGGAGATTGTTTTTGTTGCATTTGTATTTCAAGGTTTTTTAGCTTAAGCTCTAGATTTTCAAGGTTTTTTAGCTTAAGATCTAGATTTTCAATCTGGGATTTGGCTTGTTTTTTGACTATTAATGCTTTTTGCATTAATATTCCTCTGAGTGTTGCCTTGGCAGCTGCCCACTGTATATCAAATAGTTTATTTGTTTTATCTAAGTTACTGTAGGTCTGGTCAAGTAATTCTGACACTTCTTGGCAGATTTCCCTATTTTTTTAAAAGATTGTGGTTCAGGGTTCAGTTGATTGCATATTTCTCGTTCGTTTTTGGTTTAGTCTCATTTATTTTTAGGTTGATTTTAGCACGATCAGACAAGGTCCTAGGGTCCGCCCAATATTTTATTTCAAAATTATTGAAATTTGTTGAGATTAGAAAAAAAATCTATTCTGGACAATGATTTGTGGGATGCTGAAAAGAATGTGTATTTACTGATACCGGAGTCCTGTCTGAAGAGTTCAAAGGAGTCAAATAAATTAAAATCTTCCATTAGTTCATTTATAAGATTTGTTAAATCCACAGGTTGTTTATTGTCTTTGTTCGTTCTGTCAAGTTCAGGTCTGTTAGTCATATTCCAGTCTCCCCCTAATATATACAAGTGATTTGGGAATTTTTCTAAAATTGAGTAAATGTCATATATAAAAGCGGTTTGATACATGCAGGGACCATAAACATTTAGAATAACAATATTTCTGTTGAAAGGTGGAAGGGAACATGCTAAGTAGCACCACCTGCCATTGGGATCGCTATCATTTGCTTTTATAATTCCTTTGAAAGAATTTTTAACTACTATTGCTACCCCTTTAGACACAGTATCATTTCCGGCTGCTAAAATCAATTTTGCCCATTTCTTATTTGCTTCCTTCTCCCATTGAGCTGTGATCATGTGTGTTTCCTGAATGAGCGTTATTTCAGCTTCTGATTTATAAATTAGGTGCAAGATTAACCTCCTTTTTTTTATTATTTTGGAGACCTTTAACATTCCATGATTCCAATAGTATCATTTTGTCTTTACTGTCGGTGTAATTTGGATGCTGGTGTAGTGGTTAAGGCATAATTCAGTCTTTCTATAAGGATGGTAATATTTTAAGTATACGACGGTATGTAAGCAATATTGAGGTGTTATCAATAATGCGAGTGACAGCCCACCCCTTGCAAACCTCCCCCCGTGTGTGTCCACAATCTACTATTTTCTGTAAGAGGCATTATAGAAGTATGTACACAACAAATTATAATACAAAGATCTCTTGTTATTCTAAGATCCATCAGATAATTAGTATTATATTGACTTCCTTGCCTGCATTAGTAATTAATGATACAGTAATTGTGTATATTAGTTGAAAGAGATTTTTAATTCTAGTTGAAGTATGCTACTTAGACCAATTTTCTGACCAGATAGCTTAAGAGCTTAAGTTTAAGCTTTTAATATTTTCAATTACATACCACAGGGGATTTCTCTCTCACAGTTGAAAAGAGTCTATATTTGAGATGGTCTATTCCTCAAACAGCTTGCATATATTTTAGAACCTTTCTCTTAGTTTAGACTTAGCTTTTAATGACCCTCAATGTAATTTCCATGGTCACATATCGGGAAATAAAGTATGCTATCTGTAAATGGGAAGCCTCCGATAGCACACAGTAGAGTCATGTTCTTCAGGTGGTATCACAAAACATAACATATATTTAAAAAGTTTAAAATTACAGCATAAGTCTGAAAGAAAGAACATAATACAATGTTACATATTCATCTGATAAAGACAATTTCCTTTTTCGCTGCCTTCACAAGTACTCATACATTGTACGTGCAACAAGGTAAATCATTGCCTATTAAGTGTGTTACCAGATTATGATACACGGGTTACTTAACAAGATTTATACATCCCGGTTCTTGAAGTCACACTCAATTTAATACTGACCCCTATTATATGTATTAATACCCTTAAAACATTTGCCTGTTCGGTGAGTCCTCCTTTTCTTAGGAAGAAATCCTTATCGACTTACCATTTTTCAATCACTCTCAGACACACTATAGTGGACATCTGATTGCGTAGTGGCCCAAAAAACTTTTCAGTATCTGCTTCAGCATAAGAGTTCAGATTCATTTGGGTTCTGTACCTAGTCGCTCTAGTAAGTGCATGCACATTCCTGTTGTTACATTTTCATCTGTGATTTTATGAAGCTGTGTGGTGATGATCCCTAAGCGACATAGGGAAATTAAGCAATGGTAGTCATCCTCCTTCCCTTCTAACAGAGATTGGTCATCCGACTGATTGGCTACTTAAGTTTGTATTGCTGGCTTCTAGTTTATCTTGAGTCATTCGAGCTATAGGTGGGATTTCTGAAGATCTGTAGTTCTGTCTGTAGTCCAGTAAGCTGTTTATTTAAGTCTGAGAATCCACTAAGACTTGTAAGGCAGGTATGGATTGACAGCTTTTTTATGTTTAGAGTTCTGCGTATGTTGTTTCATAAAATTATGTCTTGAGGCTTGTTTAAATGATTCAAATTCATAGTATAGTAAGGGATAAGATTGTGTATGCTTCCAAGGAAAAAATAAACAGTGTGTTAGTCTAGTGCAATGCTAGGCATTCACTTCATTTTATTCCCAGCTATCCCAAATTTCTATAGTATCGATTATATTGGAGACTTTGGGTGCATCTTCTTCTTCTTTTTTTTTTTTAACCATTTATACCAGAGTTTTGACTTTCAGACAGGTTGTGATCCCTTCTCCCTAACACCACTTCCCGAGTAAGCAAGGGGAGGGGAGAAACAATAGTCTTTAACATGTTATTTTGCTTGGACTATATTGGAGGGAAACCTGGAATCAGTTTGCTGCGTATATAATATAATCAGTCTGGGGCACTTTATATAGTAAGATATTTGCTAGAATTATCATGGGAGAGATGTTGGAACAAGGGCTTTGATAGTTGGTGTAAGAAGTTGACGAATCTCCATGTAGAAATGGTGCATTTCCTTTACCCCTTAATTTTACTGTACTGAAATACTAATACTCAGAGATGTTTTTGGTAATACAAGAAATGGAACTGCTAGGGAATTTCTGCAAGCAATGATCTGATTTTAGCATACTAGGACCTCCTATTGAACGAAGAAAACTAACAGTGACTCAATAGACAATAGATAATTCTCTTTCAGGTGTAAGGCTTCTGTGTTTGCTAGTGCAGATGTAAGTGATCTATTTCAAATTTTTCCTTCCCTGATAATTCTAATTTTCTTCATTTGATATATGCTTACATGGTGTCTGGATGGTTTGCCTATATCTTAAGAGATCTTAAGGGTTGCAAAGTGACCTCTTTTACATTTATGCTGTGGTTTCATATCAACATAGATTGTTTAGTGTAGCCTCTGGTGCCTGAGAATGGAAATGTTTAGTATCAATGTACAGCTTTAATTCACTTTGTATGCGAGGTTTCATGAAATTAAGGTTGGTCGGGTTGAGTTTGTATTAAGCGACTACATCTGGGGTTTGGAAAGAGCTCCTTGCCTTTATGTGCGATGAATATCTCAGCCAAGGGAGCCCGCAGGATTTTTTGCAGGGGGGTGCAAACCCAAGCCCCGCCAATGCAGCCCCACCCCCTCTGCTGTCCCCGCCCACTCAGCCCCACCCACGCAGCCATTCCAGTGTCCTATTACTTGGCTATTTCTCCCCATCTGTCATAGACACTGTTCAAATCTCTGTGTGCATACTGTTTTATTCTTTACTTCTACAATGATTACAGATATTTGGATTTCATTTACAACTTTTATTTCAAATTTTATAGCACAAACTCTGATAGACATTTACTAAACCTAAACAAAGCAAGTCTTTACATTGAAAACAGACTTAGCATTAAAACTTCTCTACCTTTGAAACCCGCATTCAAAGAAAATGTCTGGCCAGTAGCAGGGTAAGTTTACCTTTGGGCTGTTTTCACATCATAGGCTCCTTGCACACATTTTTAGAACCATGGAAAAGTTATTTGATTCACCTTCCTGACTGTATTAATTATACTATATAATAATTTAATTATATCCCTTGTATAATACAGCACCACTTGTTACAGCGTGTTTTAAATTTATAGTTATGAACATTTTTCCTTTAAACAATGAAACAAATCATATGAACCAATGACAACCTGCCCAATTGAGAACATTTCAACCATAAAGGGCCACTACACTCAAACTTCTGTCATACAATCCACCAATATCAATTAATATGCAGAATCTTTGCAGAAGTAAAAGTCATCCGAATAATTCCACATTAAAGAGATCTGAAACCAGTGAAGAGGTTGCTGCTAGAAAACAACTTTATATTTCAGTGTTTAATCTACAAATTCAATGCCTGCTGCCCTTGAAGAATAAATTGCCTATGTTATATTAAAAAAATGGTAAGCTGGTATATTGCAATAGGGAATGGGTGGCAAGCTGAAAAACAAGATCATAGTTATTAGACATCTCATCCAAAGGAGGACATATTCAGGACTGTAGCACTCCACCTCCTTAAAATACAAATCTACATGTTGTGGGAGTAGAACCTATAGCCTTCTGTATCAAGATGCAAGTATGCTACCTGCTGTGCTGCTTTAAAAATTCTATACCACAATAGTGATACCATTTGCTAAACAAAACAGTTGCACATTTTAAGTAGGCTTAGCATGAACAACAGTAAATTTCTCTTCCCTTGAAGCTCAATTCCTTGAAAATGCACTTGAAAAATAAAATCTGCCTGCTAATTCTAACTAGGGCATTTCACTCTCTTTCTCTCACACACACCTCAACCTCTTAGTGCAAGAAATCTGGACAAAGCCTAAAATAAATAGGAACAGATTATAAATATTGCTGTCATGAACTTAGAACACAGCTAGAATCTGCTCCTGCTTCTGACAAAGTACCTTCTTGATGACACACAGGACAAACATATATTTGTGCAGTTATTCAAATATCTAATGTACGAAATACCAACAGTTAAAAGCAATCTAAGCACAAAACATTAATAAAACCTAATCACATCTCAAACCAGTATTTGGTTGCACTCTCACTTCCCCTGCTAATTATATATACCATCTTCGATGTGGTGCAACAGTGAGGAAAGGCCATATACCCTTCCCTGGTGTAACTTCAATTTTATAGATATTTTTTCTTTAGATAATTTTAACTGTTGACATTTTGAACTTTAGATATTTGTCAACATTTAAAAACTTTCACTTTACCTTTCACGTCTTATAATACATTGCAACGTTTCAAGTTAATAAAAAAAGCAAGCTAATACAGTTCTTAGTTTATGCAACCCACCCACTCTGCATCATGCTGTACTCCCAGATCCCTTACTACATTTAGCTGCTACATCTGTTAGAAAATATATAATTAAAAACATAAAAGGCAGCAATTAATGAAATTTCTGTTTTGTCTACTTTGTAAAATGCATGGTATTTTAGAGCAAACATAATTTTATGTAAATCCAGAAGAAGAGGTTCTCTTAAGATGTTAAAGTACAGAACAGCTCCCCAGTGCCCAGTAACTATGGTAAGTAATACTTTTCGAGAAGCATTATCAGATAGTGCAGAATGTATCCCCATTATCACACCCCACATCTTATGCATCCTGTATTCCATTGCATCAAATCTGCAAAGTAGCTGGGTAGTCCTGCTGTCTTTCCCTACCAGTCACATACTGGAGAATGTTATCTGCCATCTTTTTTTGTCAGCCTAGCTAGTCACAGCAAAATCAATCACTAGTGACATGTTCTACATGTTTGTAAGTAAGCAGAGGCAAGCCTGCATGAGGCTGTCTCCGTTAAACGTATATATAAAAAAAACTTCTGCAGTGTAAGGTCCTTTGCTTACACTTTAAAAAAATAACAGAGGATTATGTCTGTGTCAACCCTGCTTATTGTGTTTGATTCATGAACGTGAAGAAATTCACAACGGCAAAGCTCGGAGAGTTGTATCTTGACATGCGTGACAAAAAAACCTAAGCTGAGTTATGATCAGACACCCAGTCATTTCCTTCCGCCTAGTACCGCAATAGTTAGAGCGCTAAGCATTTTTCACCATATGGAAATTAAATGCAGCTTACCAACCCGTAGGAGTTGACTTATATGGCTACCACTACCAGGAACTGATATGATCGTTTTTTTTTTTCCGCACACTTTTGCGATTAAATTACGTAGCGTGCGTTACATGCATGATCAGATCTTGCAACTGTAAAAGTGGGAGGGTGCTTCCCTCCTCCTCGCCCTATGGTTCCGGAGCCTAAAAGGGGATGCAAAGGCATTCTTAAAGAGGAATGCCCTTTTTATTTAAAAAAAAAAAAAAAAACTTTTTTTTTTAAATTAAAATTAATTTCTCGGCCAGCCGATTCCAGGGGGTTGCAAGTGCATCTGCCTGCGGGCGCCCTTGATCTCAGCAATAGTGTCGATCATGCTGTGTTTGTGCGAGAGACTGTCATTCCTACAGAATTTGTGTGAAGGCTCCGCCCATTAACCTTCGATACGTATTACCTCATCTAGACATGCTGGGGTATGCCTCTGCGCCTTCACGTTAGATGAAATTCTGAGAATCGAATTGGATTTTACTTTCCCAGACTCTGTAGAGCTTATCGGTTTGAATTCTCTGGAAATTGGTTCTGTCACACTATATCGTTTCAGATACTGAAAGAATAATAAAGAGAAGAGAAAAGGGGAAAAGAGGAACAGAAGAGAAAAAAAATCAGTTCTCCTTCGATCTTGCCAGGTGTGCTGTTTTGGAAATTCCTTACCTTGCTTTGCAGACTGGGTCGACAATATGATGACATCTCCGTTGTTATATAACTGATTTCAGGTATGTGCAGCTTGTGTTACGTCGTTCGACCTCCAAATACAATTTCTGGATTATCTATGAGTCTATTCTCTGCGACCCCTTACTTCCCTCTCCCCTCCTCCATCATGAATAAATCATTGCGTATTGGGCTTTTTCTTTTATGATTAATCGGTTATCTAACAGCGTAGTACCTCGCAGGATGCGCAGTAGCAAACTCCGCCCCTAAACGCCCACAACTTACAAACGAACTGGAACTGACCACTGGAAGCATGAAAGGTTTCACTACTATGTAAGCTTAAAGGGACAATCCCAGTGTTTAAAATTGGGGTCCACACTACTGCTGACCAAAGTAACGCCCAGTTTACTACGTAACTAATGTTTCCTCCCACAGTGTCATTTTTTTGTTTTGAATATCCTGTAACTCTTAAATTCCAATCCCGTTTTGGCTCCCAGTATCAACTACCTTTTGTTTTTATGTTCCTATCACTTTTCAATGGTGCTTACACTCCCAACTTTTCTGCATGTTTGCTCACGTTGTCTGTACGCGGAGAATAACTGTACAGGTGGTCAGTCTGTGTCGTCTCTTTAGTGTCTTGAGTTTTCTTACTATTTTTTTTTAATTTGTTCATTTACTTAATTGCTAATATGCTTTCTTTATGAACGGCAGTGACCGATCGTTTTAGCCAACCATTTATTGTAACAAGCAGTTGTTAAGCACTTAACAAGTGCATGCAGTTTCACTTAAAAGTGCTTAACAAATGATGGATATATAAACATTTTCTGATAATAAGGCTCTTCTTTGTGCCTCCTTTTATTTTGAAGCCACAAGCCAGTATGTAATGAAATGCGTCATTTCAGTTTTCATACCCGGTACTTTTCCGTTATAGGGGCAACAATTCTAAGGCGCACTGAATATTGTAACCAAATGACTGCATATGTCATTTGTGGACATCTGCTTCTTTCCTAACAAAGTGACAGTGGTGTATGCTTGCAAGTATCAAAGCTTTGTAGCCAGGGATGTCAGAAACTCTGTTTTGCACTTCGTCCTCATGGCGACATTACCGCGTGGTAATGACTGTACAACTAAAAGTTGTTGCCCATCATTTTTTGTAAACAGCACTTTCCTCTTCAGCAAATATGTGACATTAAGTTGTGGGCACTGACTGAAAATGAGTCTTGCTTATTCTTTGATTTGTTTTATTGATGAAGGATGGATCAGAAGCTGTAAAAAACGATGAATACATTTACATTAAAAATGCAGCTAGAGTGAGTTCATTTTTAGCAAACGTACATTCCTTAGGTGATATTGTTTGAGTTTTTGGGGGTGTCGTGTGTACTTACATCACCTATACTGTGTATAAACTGCCAACCCTGGAGAAACAGGCTCTATAGCAGATATTTGCTTTTCATTTAAGAGGAGCCTCCAAGAGAGGTGAAAGCAGCTTTAAAACGGTTATTACTAAATGTGATCGTGTAGCGAGCGTTGTGTGGCAGAGTTCCTGATAGAAAGATAATTTTGAAGCAATTTCTGAACTATACTAGACCGTACCTCTCATTTTTGCATCATATTCTTTGTTTATCCTCATAAAATGTGTGCTTTTCTGGAAAATCACAGATGATTGATGTTACTACACAATTTTCATAAAAGAATACTAACACAAAACCTATGATGAGGCTATTATGAGCAACTTTATAAGTTTGGAAAGGGTAATATTTAAATCCCCTATTTTGGGTCTTTGTCCTCCCATTATTTTTAGATTTGCTGCACTCAGAGGTTAAGTATGCTCTGTTTTATGCTCATACCTGTTGAGTGTGCCTAATTGTGAGAAATATTTTTAATTTCGTCAGTTCCACACTCTTCCCACCCACACTGAAAGGGCTTGTCACACATTTGGTGCTATGAATGTAACTGTCTGTGGTAAGTAAATCTGAGTCATATACAGCAAAAATATTTGTATAAGCATCACCTTCAAATTGAAGCTGTAAGTGTTCCACATTTTGTAGTGGGAATGTAAGACAGTTTTATTTATGTAAGAGTTACATCTGATAACTGTTGCCCCAATAACGGAAAAGTACTTCATACCCTATGGAAAATGCAACTTAACAGGAGTGTTATTTCAACATCTTTCTAAAATTGGTCCCTATTTTTGGCTCTTTTGTAACCCCCATTATTCTAGGCTTAGTGCAGATTTTTTGCTCCAAGAAGCTGAGGGGTATAGCACTGAGGTTCCTCCTGCTTTTTGATTGATCCTTATAGTAAAACTTTACTTTTTAGAAAGATCGTTCATTGTGGTTCATTTCTATAGTAACCACAATCCATGATCATTGTAAAAAGCAAAAGTTTTACTGTCTGGAGCAGTTGGTAAGCCCTTGCATGCAAGACGTCTGTACATATACTTTTTTTTAATTCGTTCTTGAGTGGGTACGGCAAGGGGTTCCTGTTATTAAGTGGTTACCAACTGCTCTTTATATTAAAACTGTTTTTTTATGATCGCTCATTGTGGTTTCTTTCTTTAGTGACGACAATGAACGATCATTCTAAAAAGCAATGTTTTAAGCACTTTGTAGCCACTTATAAGCTTAGTCTTTTGCACCGCCCCTTATTTTAGGTTGTGTCTTATCATTTCAAGTCTGCTTCAGAAGCCTTTTCCTAAGGAATTTGCTTGTCGAAGTGCAATCCTTCATGTTAGCATTTTATTTAAAAAGAAATGTTAAGCATGGGTTGTAAAAGTAAACATTACCTCAGTCTATCACTTTAACATAATATTTGTACTTCTGCAATGTTCTGTTATTTTTTCATAAAAACTCTTGATTCTCCAAGATTAGTTGATCTATGTAGTATGCACTGTTTCACGTGTAACAGTCGTGCTCCTCTTCCAGTAGAAGTCACTGTACAACCTTATAATGTTCAAGGCCAAGAAAGGAGCAAAAAGTAAATATACTATAAGGAGCACAGTGTGTAACAATAAACAATACAGGTGAAAGGACATTTTATTCAGTCATTTGGTTACATCCATCAGTGGCTAGTAAAGTAAACATACATTGATTGAGTAGAGTGTAGAAAGGAGTCATCGAAAGATTTCATAGAAGGTAAAAGTATGATATGATCTAATTAAGTGACGCTACCCAGGGTCAGAACAATTATATAACCAAGAACTATGTAAATGGGACCAGAGGAGTTTTTATTTAATAATTTTTTTTTATTTTCAGTGGTCCTGATATCTGTGGGGATGGTATTCCATGCTTTTGCAACAGAAATGGAAAACAGTCCCCAGAGCTATTGTTGCTTTTGCCTGTCAGCCAGTCCTTTATTGGTGGATCTTAATAGGCATTTGGTAGAATAGATGTTAAGTAGGCCTTGAAGAGCAGGAACTGTATAGGGATAATATAGAATTTGGTGGGCTGTTGTAACCTGGTTATATGTGAGCAGGTTGGGTGATCCTAGCTAGGACAATTGCTTGATTGCTATGCAGTGATGTGTCCTGAAGGGTGAGTCATTAGTAAACTTATTTTATTGTACCAGGTGTTCAGTTTCAGTCTGCTTTCTTTAGGTGGATGAGTATGGGGGAAGCATAGAGGAGTGTGGATAGTAGGGAGTTTTTTACGATGGTGGCTTTACTGTCATTGGTGAGGTATTTTTTGCATCTATATAGGTTCTGAGTTTTTATAGACATTCTTTATTGTCTGTGCAATGTGCATATTGAATTTTGTGTTGTGATCTATGATAACCCCTAGAAGTTTGGTGTGTTGGACAGGTGTGATAGGGATGTTATGGGTCATAAAGCTCTAGTGAGATTGAATGTCATTGTGTGTGTTTTATTGGGGTTAAATATTAGTTGAGAGCTGGTTAACCAGGTTTCAACAGTGGTAAAGGACTGGCGTCAGTTCCTGGAGTTGAGGGAGTGATGAAGTGGAGCAGATTAGAGTGGAATCATCAGCGTACTGCACTAGAGTGGTGTGCCAGGTAGCTTGGTGAAGGTGGTTGGTCAATATGTTGAAAAGAGGAAGGTGTAAGATTGGAACCTTGGAGGACCCCCAGGGTAACAGGTAGGAAGGAAGGGAAGGAGTTTTGCCATTTTACTGCTTGTTGGTGGTTTGTTAGATAGTCTTGAAACCATGCTAGTGTGGAGTGGAGAGAGGAGAAAGGAGTTTGGGATGTGAGACAGTATCAAAGGCCTTGGAGAGATCTAGGAATACAGTGGATACTAAGTTACCATTGTTTTGATGTTGGTTTACTGCACTGGTAAAGTTAGTAAGGGCTATGGTATTACTGTGATTGGGATGGAATCCATGCTGGGTGTTGGTTAGCAGTTTATTAGTGGGGAGACGGTGCATTATTTCAGAATGTATACATTTTTTGAGAATTTTAACTAAGTGGGACAGAATGGCAATTGGACGGTAGTTAGACAATTACACAGAGAGTTTCTTCCCTTGTGGAGTGGTATTATATGTGAAATTTTCCACAGTGAAATAATGTGTTGCTCTGATAAAGAGTGATTAATGAGCATGGAGACTGGATAAGCGATGGCTTTGGCTGCGATCTTTATATATTCTGCAAGTAATTTGTCAGCGGACAGGGTTGTGGGTTTAAGCCTATTTAGGTATTTATATATTGTACTAGTTGGAACAGGCTGTAAGAAGAGGTTTTGGTGTGCTGGTGTGGAAGATAGGTTTTGATGTGAAATGGGAGAACTATTATTGGTGACAGCTAGAATGGATTTGGTGAAGTGTTCATTGACGTGGGTGGCAATATTATTGGTGGTGGCGTCCGTGTTAGGGGGTAGAATACTGGTCTTTCCTGGTTGTAGGATTTTATTAATGGCGGCTCAGAATTTCTATAGGTTATTTTTGTGTCTGATTTGAATGCCTATATGGTTTCTTTTGTTAGTACAAATTTGTTTTTTGACTTTGTTCCTTATGTCTTTTATTTTGATGCCATGAATCCCATGCTTTATCTCTGTGTTTTAGTAGTAGACTGGTATCTCTGTTCAGCCAGGGGGCATAGTTGGATTTAGTTTTGACAGTTCTGATAGGGGCAAGATGATTTAGAATGTTCAGGAAATTGTTATTGTTTTAGTCTATGGCACTTTCCAGGGGGAGAGATGAGTGGTCTCCAACTGCACTGATTAAGTGCAGATCTGAAGTCATGGTTTTTGAAATTGTTTGTGTACCGGATTTGTTGGAGGGTGGAGTATTTTAGTGGATTCACTTGGTGTCTAATTTATAAAGGTGGGAAGGTGGTCTGTTAGGGTGTCTGTGAGGTAGGATTGAGATGGTCTGTTAGTAAGTATCCAGTCTAGGATGGACTCCTTTTTTTCATGCTTTATCTACCCATGTTGTGGTTTTGATTAGTTCATAGGTTGGTACTAGGGTATTGGCCCTAGGGCCCATGCAAGCCTAGCCATAAGAATTCCCTGGATATTTCTTCCCACAATATTGACTTCTTTCACTACTAGTTGAGTGAAGTTGTGTAGTTTAATGTGTTTAGTGGAGTGGAGCGCATTACAGGAGGACCAGTCGATATTAACGTCACCTAGTATCATTGTTTCTTGGTGACATTTATGGGAAATATAAAATGAAGAGTGGCATCAGCATTAAAACAATCTTAACCTACAGATATATTTGTATTTTGGCATGAATCTTTCTGTAATATTTATAGGTGTTTACTAGGCTAATGACTACAAGGGTCTTTCATTTGATACACTTTCATCTTAAACATTGGACAGAATTTAAAGACATCCCAGATACAAGTGTTATGGCTGTGGCACAAAGGGCCATTTATACAAGGTTCACCCTTTTGAAGAATTTAAACCTAGAGAAGTTAGTTACAGAGGGGGTATGCTGATTATGACAGTAAATTAATTGGTGAATGAGAAACTAAGGGTGGAACAGGTACCGGTGACATATGTGAAGGCCAGATTGAGGATATTTTGGTCTCTAACAGGCTCACTAAGTATTTCAACCAGGGAATTCCTGTTTATCAAATCCAAGATTCTCTTGGCTTACCCTAAATTACAGGTTGAGGTCCCCCAGTCTACGGCAAAATGAAGTCACTTTGTATTATAGATTTGTTGATTACTGGAGTTTATTATAAAATGTCTCAAAATCTGACATCATCATCTCTGGACATGGTATGGGCTCTGTAAAATGCTGGAAGCTTGCTTTGCCTGCTGTAAACTGAAGTTTTAGGAGCTCAGTTAGTAGAATCTCTAGGTTTCTGTCTAGATGAGATGTCCCCAACTGATAAGGAGACACTACTGCAGTTTCCATCTGGCCTGAAAGCATGGTAGTTGCAAAACCCCAATATGCAGGGACTGCTTTAGAACTTTATTTGTATGGACATTTTCCAGATGCCATAGCACTTCAAGATCAAGCAACTTGTTAGTGAGACTCCTGACATTGAAAAGAGCTAACTCAATGCAGTCCAGTTTAGAATTAGATGAATTTGCTCAGTTGCAATGTGCATTAGATGTATTCAAACAAACAAACAAAAAAAAAACTGTCGGGGGGGGGGGTCAGCAAAGGCTTTTGCCAATAGTCAGAAACCTGTGAATGCGAGATGCAGGCTATCCCTTGCAAAAGAATTAGCACTTCTAATCATGTCTGTTATAAACTTGGGATTATTTTGTGTTTTGTTATTACACCATTAACTGAAGAAAAATAAATAAATAAAACATAGCAGTTCACTGACATGGTCAATATCTACAATGTATTTATCTTTTTTAAAAGGGTCACTTTGGTTCATTGTTAATTGTTTTAACCAGTTTGTGGGTGTTCCATCTGAATTTTGAGTTACTGTGTGCAAGTGTCTTATGATATGTGTCTGTCAGTACGATGTGTGTGTGTCTGTCTGTGTACTTTTACCTTCATGACTTATGGTTTCAAGAAATATAGCAATGTTTAGTAGCAAAGCCTTAAAGATGGAGTAAAGTTGGTGATGGTGTTCAATACTTTGAGAGACCAAGTTGTGAATTTTCCCCCTCAAAGAGACCCTGTACCTGTATGGTAAATGACAAAGTTGAGACTGCTAATTTTAATGATGTGTTAATAGTTGCCTTTCTATTTTATGGGAACCTGTTTGCAGAAATTTAAAGATCAGCTCTTAGGCACATTCTTTACCATTTAATGAGACTATTTTCCTAGCACTGACTCTCTCTGAAGAGACAAAACTGGGTGTGAAGATATTTTATCTTTGTGAGTTAAACCTCAGTCGGCTGACTTTCATTTCATTGAAATAGAAGCTTAAAATTGGGCTGTTTACAGTGTTTTCATTATTTCACTGCATGTATTTATTTATTTGAGTTCATTAGCAGGTTAATGCACTTATCACAAACTACTGAGATTAAGCATTGCATACATTCATCTAGTATGGAAATTAAGGTTATTTATGTTTTGGGGGGGGTGTTGGTTATGATTTTTTCAAAGCTGATTGTCAGTTTCTAGAAAAATCACTTTAGTTTAAAACTGGTCACGGTGGAAGGTTGGAAGTGAGGCTGGAAGTGAGAAGTACATTATTATTATGATTATTATTATTATTACTTTTTTGTGATTGGTGACAGTTGACTTATAAATTAGACAACAGGTTTTACATATGGGGGCACATGAGTGTTGATTTGGTTATGGCAAGTGAAAGAGGTGGCTACATTGCGTTGCTAGATAGTAGGTAAACATTGTGAAGGTCATTTAGAGATGCAACCAGCTGTAGAAGGTGGATGTCATATAAGTTGCTTATGCCACACAACTGAGCAGTACAGCTAAGAGTACATGTTTATATTTAGGACTAATTTAAACTGTGATAAATTACTCATGTCATCTTTTGCACTTAATGTAACTGCTGAACAAGCAGATATATTAATATATATTTATTGTTCATTTGTTGAAATATTTTGTGCTTTAACTGACATAGCACTCTTTTGGCCAATATTACTGCACTTTTGTGTGAACAGTTATTTCATTGTGTACCTGTTTATTTTTTCACATTTCTATTCCATTTTTCTTTTGCACGTTGACTTTTTAGAGATGGATATTTTGTTTCAGCACTTGAAATTTGTGTTAGTCTTGCTGCTGATTTGAGAAACAGTAGTTGAGCCTTTGTACATTTGTTTATATGTAAATATCAGTTTCTCCTGCCAGCCTGGTCGACATGGGCATACTGAGACAGTATATCAACTGCCTCATGTTCACTGACAACCCTCTTCTCCTAGCACATAATTCTTCTTGCGGGGGTTGGGAGGGTGGCCTAATGGTTAAGGTGTTTGCCTTACAAACACAAGGTACAGGGCTTGAATCTCACAAGGGATAACTGGCTAGGCTTAAAATGGCTCACAAGGGCAGTTAGCCTAGTACTAACCTATGAACCTATGAGAGATGCATCTATATTAGTAAACTGGAATCCATCCTCTCTCGAGCCGCAGTCAGTACCCCAGCAAAGAGGAGATTGCCAGCACAACACACCCACATATGTAGAGATCCTCAATAAAAACTTACCTAAACAACAGAGACCTCCAAAACACACTCGCATATATTCCACACACACAGCACCAAACACATTACAGACAGCAGTTAACACTCCAGTCTCTCACAAATACAGGCCATAAGGCATAACAATAAACTCATAAGCCCATAAAGCACAACATTAAACCAAACATACTAGTCATTGGTGACTCAGTTGTGAGACACACAGATGTCCCCCTCACCAGGCTCGACAAGGAGAAGATCACAGTCAGTTGTCTGTCAGGTGCCAGAATCTGCCACATCATGCACGCAGAAGTCTTTCCACAACAGGTACAAGTATGACTCTGTCATTGTCCATGTTGGTGTGAATGACATGAGATGTACCTCCCTGGGCTATATGAAGAGAGAAGTTATTGAGCTGTTAGAGTGTGTGTCCCAGGCAGGTATGACCCTAGCCCTAAGCAGCATCCTACCTTCACCAAGAATTATATCATAATACCAACAAAAAATAATTGACTTCAACAACTGGCTTAGTTTTGGTGTCATTCTAAGGAGATTCAGTATCTGTCTGTCTGGGATGACAAGGTTGACAGACCCTGTTGCTTTGCCAGAGATGGCCTCCAGTTGTCACCCCTGGGAGTCAAGATTCTGGCCAAGGCTCTTGCCTCCCCATTGTACCATTTTTAAGCAATGTCCCACAGAAAAATCTTCCAACATAAAAGATCTGTCAAAAAGCAAATTGAAGGAGCCTTAACCTGAAAATAAACTCACTGGAAGCTCTCCTAGCATTGGAAGATGCTGACATCTGTGCAGTCACGGAAACTTGGTTCTAGGCTGCAGACAGCACCCCTGCCTTACCAGGCTATATATCATTCCACACATTCCGACCACAGAATGAGGTCACTTCAGACCAGTTGTTTTACATTAGGAAGGTTTGTGGCAAGCACTGTGGTGGCAGGACAGGTAGCTTTCATCCTTCTAAGTTGGGAACTGCTGATTGAGAGCCCAGTGTCCAAGTGTATTAGTTCTGGTTTAGGCACTTGGGCTTCAGGCCAGTTATTTTACATTAAGAAGGTTCGTGGACTGCACTCTTGTGGGAGAAGAGGCTGGACTCTGCCCTTCTGAGCGGTT
>NC_056726.1:1948606966-1948684466 GCF_019279795.1 Protopterus annectens
CAAATCGCTGGGAAGATCTGAGTACTGCAGTCACTAAATAATGACATACACTTGAGTTTCAAACTTCATATCCTTCTTAAAATGCTTGTTAACACAAATCCTTTTATTCTAGCAACTCTGTAAGTTTATAAGTGCAATATTTTAAAATGTGTCCCTGTTTTTGTCTCCCGATTATGTCAAGCTTTGTTTAGATTTCTTGCACTTAGAGGTTGAGGGGTATGCGCACATACCCTTACTCTCTCACACAGAAACAAAAACAAATACACCTTCTCTCTCATACAACACACACGCGCGCACACACACACACACACACACACACACACACACACACACACACACACACACACCACACACACTCACCTTTTCGGAATGGCTAGTTTAAATTCCACACATGAGTGTGGAATGTTTTTACATTCATGTTGGCTTGCGACAAATGCATGGCTTTCCTTAAAGGAGAAGATGCTGCTACATCGGTGTTAAAGAAGTGTTATTATTTTCTTTTTATATATACTGAAGCCTCCTGGCTGGAAGGCAATTGTCTTTGTTTCCTAGTGCTGGATCCAGCTCTGGTTCTAGTGCTACCCATCTTCTAAAGAAGTTATACTGAAATCAGTACAGTGTGTGTCTCCTGACTTCCTTGTTGAAAGGATTTCATTGGCATCCTAGGGCCAGGTCTGTAGTGTTCCTGCCTCTAGGGAAAGTAGAAATGCCCATGTGACAGTTACCTGAACATGGGTTCAAAAGAAGGCTGGAATGCCTGTTTTTGATTGGATAGCATTGCAGGGACATTAGCTGGATTTTGAGTGACCAGCATCTAGAGCCTGACAGACTCTAAATGCCAAGAGGCTTGATGAGTCTGGTGCACTGCAGTGAAGTTTTAGTCCTATTGGTTAACCAACACAAGAGCCTATTCCACAAGAGGTAAGGCAATCTCTTCTTCCATCTTATAGAGGATATATCTTTCACTGCCATCACATTATCAGCTTAGCTGTACTACTGAGATTGATATTACCACTGTTTTATTAATTACATTAAAATCATTTTCTTTTTTAACTTACCACCTTACTGACTGCACTGCATCTTGTTGCATTGCTGAAATTAGTACTGTTGTTTGGCTGACTGTAAGGCTGTTACATTTAAATAATATTGCATTGTTGTTGCACATTGTTGCTACTGTATCGTTCACTACTGACGATATCTAATATTATATCGCTGTGTTGCCAGTTACTAATACTAGAAGGCAAATTACCTCATTATCTCCCCTACTAATTGTAATTTTTGATTATTAGTGATGTTGCATTTCTGCTTGTTACTGTTTGCTGTACTCCAAAGGCATTTAAAGCTATTGCTCTACACTACTGTACTAGTAGAAGTAAAAAAATCAGTAAGGAAAATTAAGTTAGGGAAAGCAGAGCGCTCAGATGAGGTCAAAGCTAATATGATAAAGGTGCTGGGTGAGATAGGGGAGAAATGGCTCCTAAGAGTACTCATGGCAGTGTGGAGAGGAAGACATATTCCAGATGACTGCAGAATAAGCATACTTGTGCCATTATACAAGAACAAAGAGGACATCCACAACTGTGGGCAGTACAGAGGTATCAAACTCCTATCATATTGCATGTAAAGTTCTGTAAAGAGTGATTAATAAACAGATAAGCAGAGTAGTAGAAAGTAAGATAGGAGATGAGCAATTCAGATTTAGATCAGGATGCAGCACAAATGGCCCAAGATATGCAGTGAGACGGATAGTTGAGAAGAATCTGGAGATGAGGAAGGAGCATAACTGGGCATTCTTAGACTTGGAGAAGGCATATGACAAGGTCCCAAGAAAGCTGATTTGGGCAGTACTGCAGCGGTTCTAAGTCCCATAAACACTGGTAGAATTAGTGCAGGGCCCAATCATAAACAGTGTTCAGCAGAGGGGTTTCCAGTGGGAGTGAATGTGCACCAGGGTTCAGCTCTGACCCCACTGTTATTCATACTGGTGATAGACTACATTAGCTAACAGGTTGGAGGGGAGAGATCAACAAAGTTGCTGTATGCAGACAATGTGACATTACAGGTAGAGTCTAAGCAAGAACTTTAGCAATGGATAGGGGAATGGAAAGCAAATCTGAAGGCACATGGGATTAGATTAAGTACAGATAAGACAGTAGTAATGACAGCAAACTGGGGAAATCCAAAGAAGCTGTGAGTTAAGATAGAAGGGAAGAAAGCTGAGCGGGTTAATAGCTCCAAGTATCTGGGAGGGGTGGTTGAGGAGAAGGGAAGTCTGAAAGAAGAGGTCAAAGCTAGAATCAGAGAGGCTGCAGCCAACTGGCATAGAGTGTCAGGTGTAGTGTATGACAGAAGAATGTCAAAAAAGCTGAAAAGTAAGGTGTACAAAGCAATGGTGCAACCAGTACTAACTGTATGGTACAGAAGCCTGGGCATTAAAGGCAAGGCAGATGAGGAAGCTAGAGGTGATGGAAATTAAATGCCTGAGAAGGGTGGTAGGATGCACACTACAGGACAGACTAAGAAATGAGGATGTAAGAGCAGAAGTCCAAAGTAGCTTCAATAGCAGAAAAGATCAAAGACAACAGATTAAGATGGTTTGGACACGTGCAGAAAAGCAGAAGATTATCTGATAAAGAAGACTTGGGACAGACGGGAAGAAGTTTGGAGGATACAAGGGCATCCAGCAATGAGGTGGATGGATTGTGTGAGAAAAGATGTGCAACAGTCAGCCATGAGTGTCAAAGAAGCCAGGAGTGTGGCATTGAATTTAGAGAGATGGTGACAGTTAACATGACCCTACAACTCTATATAGAAAAATGGGGAAAAAGGGATTGATGATGACTGATGATGACCTCTCTGTTATGCATTTTACTGCTTGCTCTGACCTTTCTACTGATGCTGCATTGTACCTATTTGTTTTACAGTTTCTGCCTGTAGATATTGTTTTACTGCTATAGTACCTGGATCTGTTGGTTTAGACTACTTATTGCTCATTGCTGCCACTACTTGGTAAAAATCAAATTAGCCTGTTAGGTAAAATTATTTAAATTTGCCACTTGTTACTGATTAGCTTTTTTCCTATATATTGTTGTCAATTTTACATTTTTCTTGCATTTCTGAACACTGCGGTAATCATACCTCATATTTTTTTATTCTTTAACCATATTGCCTACATACTTCTCAATTGTACAGATTTTCACAGAATATCCAGATAGATTTTTGCCTTTTATTTTTGGTCCATTTTTCATAAAATTGTGGTTTTCTGGCAAATTAGTGGCAAATCATTAAAGACTGAAATAAGAAAATAATGACAGACATTTGAGTTTCAGACTTCACACCCTTCAGAAAATCCATGCTAATGCAAAACCTGTTATTCTATCAACTTTCTAAGTTTGTAAGAGCAATATTTAAAAACTGTCCCTATTTTTGGGTCTTTGTCCCACTTTTATATATGGTTTTGTCCAGATTTCTTGCTCTTAGAGATTGGGAGGTATGATTGCCTATTTACCCCAATCCATTGTCCCATTCTGTCTTTATCATGAGTAAGTTATCTAAGCTATCCTGTTTTCACATGCCCTTTTATCTGCAACGGGCCATTATGGCCAGTTCTTGCTGCTTTTGTAGTTTGTCTGATAGCACTAGGCATTTTGAGGAAGTGTAACAACTGCATCATGCTTACGGAACCCCTTTATTGTTAATAAACAATAATTCAAGGTGTGAGAGATGTAAGTATTTATTGTATTTAGAAGCAACCCCCTTACCTTAGAACATATTCAGTAAGTGCAACACAGGCCCATAGATGGGGAGAATGGATTGGGCTAGAAAGCTGTGATAATAGGTAATATGGCTGTATACAGAATCATGGGTTTGGATAACTTGCAGTATTCAAAAAGGCTTCAGGAACTGTCATTACATTTTCTTTCTTTCTTGTAGGCTACAACAAGGTAAACTCTGTCCAGTATATAAGGAAATTTGCTTGTTTGAGTGTTTATGAGTAGAGTACAACACTGAGGTAGCTAATAGCAGATTAGGGGACCTAATCCTTAAAAGAAACATCAGTAGTAGAAAAAAACTGCCATATATATATCACAGAAAACCTTAAATGTTTTGGAATAAGCTTCTCCTTATATTCACTAGTTATTCATTAACTTCTTTCAAAAATAATTTTCATAAGTCCAATGAAAACAGAAAACATCAGCATGGGGTACCAGAAATCAAGCTTGTTGAATGCTATTATTAGGTTATAAGCTTGGCAATCAAACCTATAAAACTAATCTCTGTAATAAAGTAGAAGAAAAATGGGCTTTTAAAACAGACCATAATTGTTTCAGCAAAACATTCAGAATAGACCATAGCTTTGTAACTATACTGAAACCTGATGGAACTAATACACTTTGTGGGCATTAGGTTAACTGTCATCTAAGCAGAGTCTTTGGACTAGTACCCAGTATTTCATATGGAAGACCTTTTTGCTGGGAGGGGGTCAGACGTTTTCTAAATTAGAAATGAGTCCTGCTCATTAACTAACAGATTTGGAGGATCATTTCAAAAGGAATGCTTACATGTAACTATTGTATAGTTCAGAATTTTCCCATGTTGCTATCTGTCTTGATGATATTCTTGTTATTAGAGATATATCAAAGGAACACTCTCGGAACTTGATAGAGCACAGAAAAGATGGATGGATACATTTTTGCATCTTAAAAGATACTTTTTTTGTGGTGGTAATAGTAAATATGTACTTTATTTAAGACATGTAACAGCTGCCATTTGTTCGCACTTTACAAAGACTTTAGTAGTCTCTATAATTGAGTCTCCATCTCCTAAAATGTTACTGAACTAAAAGGATATTTGGGTTCCCAAGCTGTATAACAACATTAAATAGTTTGCATCATCTGTTATAGAAAGATGTGTGGTGGAAATGAGGATTATAAAAGGAATCAGCATTTCAAAAGTCCAAGATTTTTCTCCAGTCTGTTGATTAAGTACATGTTCAGTATTCAGCTGACAGAGATATGATCCTTATGGCATGTCAGATGTGCTTATATACAGAATACCTGAAGGTAACGGGAAACCCCTTTGTTTTATGTCTTGTGCACTGATTATTCCTGAATAAAAAGTATGTACAATTAGACAAACAGCAGCAATCTCTAGAATCAAATGATTTCATGCATATTTGTATGGTCATGTTCATTACATGTGTAGATCAGATTGCAAGTGAAGTGTGCTGTATCTTTAAGAAGCATGTCAAGGCCATACATGCACATATAAATTGCAAACACATACACTCCCTAGTGCTATTTTTTAAGGGCAGCCACAGTGAGAGCATGCATGTTTGTATATAAGTTACTTAAGTTAAAGTCAGTAAACGTCTATAGTGATGTGTTTGTACAGAATAAAGCTGCTTGAACAGAACCCATGAAGACCCTTCTATTGTGTCCAAAGTAGGAGAACAACAAAATGTATAAATCACAAGCCACAAACTGACTACCTTGTTTATCAAACAGAAGTCTGTTCTATAAATGTTTTGTATTGAGTAATATATCTGACAGCATAGGAATATAAAATTTACAGTCCAGGAATGCTTTATTTATTTATTTTTATGATTTTTTTATTAAACTCTTTCTGAATAACACAATTATATGTTCTGTAGAGTCCTACAGGTAAATAGAGATAAAAAGAACAGTTGGATTTGTAACTATTTGTAATATACACAGACATGCCTGAAAAGAAATAAATAATAATTGAGTTAACTTGCTTAGATTTTAACAAATGTAATTTATTAAATGATGTCTTAAGACTGACTAATCTCTGTTTGTCTTTTCGGCTTTTCCTGGTTAGGGGTCGCCACAGCAGAACTCCAGTCCTCTAATGATTGGCAGTTGATTTTTATGGTGCTGAGTTGCCAGCTCGACGCCCAACCTTCAGCGAAGGCACGGCCATTCATGCATGTTCTTCGGAGGCCACTCGACCGCGGGGAGGACATGCAGACTCCACACAGAAGGCACTCCAGCCGAGAATCGAACAGGAGAACCTCTTGCTGTGAGGCAACAACACTACCGCTGTACCACCGTGGCTATTTTGTTTAAAATGCATTCAATTTGTAGAGATTGTGATGCCTGTGCAGACCCAGCAATCAAGGAGCCTCAATCCTCACCACTAACACCAGTGAGGGGCGTCCACATTGGGAAAGATAACAAGTACACACACAGTAAAGTACAATTTCCCTTAAGAGCACACAGAGATCACAGTCTGGGGCTGGTTTCTCCCTTTCTCTCCAGATCGCCAATAAGACTCCCAACTGACACAGCTATAGAGTGGGGTCCTTAGCCAAGGTCCCAAGACAAGTCCTCCTAGCACTCTCTCTGTCCAACCAGTGCTTGGTGTCCCTGCCCACATAGCTGACACACACACACACACACACACACACACACACACACACACACACACACACACACACACACACACACACACACACACACAGATACACACACACGCACACACACACACACACACACACACACACACACACACACACACACACACACACACACACACACACACACACACACACACACACACACACACACACACACACACACACACACACACACACACACACACACACACACACACACACACACTTTGAGATATGATTTATATACATCCACACGGACACTCCTGGGGAAGTCTGGCACAGGTTCACTAGCTGTGCCCCTTTGTCCAGGCTATAAGGTAGTAATCACTGCCACCAGGACCCTTACTTATCAGCTACTGAAAAGGCCCTTAGCAAAGGGTGTCCAATTATTACTGTGTAATATTATTATCCAAATGGTAAGTGTGACTGAGCAGCAAGCCTTACTTGGAGTGGCTTTATACAGTATCACTATATACATGCAATGTGCTCCAGAGCTTAAATTATCTCTATACAAAACAGCCACAGTTGAAAAGTATAAAAAATATTTAATAATAAATAAAAAAACACAAGACAATACTTCTTACTACACAGTGCTAGTCAAGAGTTCAGAGACAAGAAAATGCTCAAAATAATATTGTAGAATAGTTCTGACATCAAGACAGTAAACAACTAGTCTAATCTTGATATGTCCTAGCTATTTCTAAGAGAGACACTAAAGTCTTAGATCCTAATTACATACAGAGCACAGGCAGAGTAAAGCAAGTGCTGGTGAGTGGTCAGTTCTGAAGACAAATGCAAAATGATCTCTCTCTGTCTCTGAGAAAATTGATAATACATCCTGCTGACTCATTTTAGATTACATCATTCTTAACAATCTCTGGTTCCCAGGCTGAAAGAAACTCTACATTTAAATTTCTTAGCTTGCACCTGGTCAGGGAACACAGCAATAAAAGACATTATACATATAAATTTTAGCAATTAACTCTGGTCTCAAAACAATAGGAAGAATTCCTTCATCCAGACATCTTGGCTCCGGGTTTTGAGATCAAACAGTTATACAATACTTGACTTACGAGCTTTCCTCCAGCAGAGTGCAATGTGGTTACATTATTGCAGTTCAATATCCAATACAGTCTTTTCACATTTAAGAGAACAAGCCTGTGTCTTATATTAATATTTCCAAATGGCTAAATTATCTACAAAATTCTTTCTAGCTAGGCTGGCAGCCTTCACATATCTTCACAGAAGTGAAATTCTTTAAGCAAACATCAGTAAGAGATAAAACTTTAGTCCATGGATTTTAATTAATATTTTTAGAAATATCCTACTTTTCTTTATAGTAGTCTCTCTGAAGACAGTCTCTCGAAGGGATAAGAAGTCTTCAAATTTTGGTGAACATGGTGCTTTCCATTTTTTTTGTGATATTTTTCCTTGCTAGAGCTAAAACTGCCTATAGTAGATAATAATTCTCCAAGATAATTTCATATTTATCTATTACATAAAATAGAACTTAAATTTTGATTAAGGAAAATAATTCTGACTACAATGCTTTAGAAAATTATTCAATTTTGTTACAACAATTTTGGTGTCTATATTAGCTCGTCAAAGTATAATTACAGCAAATGGCTGTTCATCAAACCAAAATCACTGAAAGGCCATTTTTCAAATGTTCACATCAATTAATGTTTTTCCAAGAGAAAGAAATGACTTGACCAACAGACCAACTGACACACACCACAGTACATCCAACCCACCAAAGTGGAGGGCTACAGCCACCACCCCCCCACACTTATATATATATACCACCTCTGAGATTATACTACAGTGGGGAAAAGGGCAAATTTCCATATATTGGCCAAGTCATTCCTTCCCTGGGAAAAATGTTTGCTGTCATGACAGTTCGATGAATAGCCATTCAGTGATTTTGGTTTGATGACAGCCATTCACTGTAATTAGACTTCAGTGAACTAATATATACCCTATGCACAGTTATAAAATACATGTGTCCAATCCCAATCAGGTTTACATAATGTTTACATCTCCGGCATTCACCATCACTTTCTTTATTAAATTTTGCTATTCCATTGGGTATTAGCTTCTGTATTAACATTTATGTGTGAAAATATCCCAGTATTATTCCCAAGAGGCTTATCGATTTCAACAGTTGACTTCTGTGTTCTTCTGATAACATAGTATTATATCCTAGTGTGATTTGATCCCAAAATATGTTATTTAAACTTGTGTTATATATCTGTCGAAAGTCTTATAAAGGTGTGAAATCATATTTTCCAATTTAAATTTATTGCATAACATTTCATGTAAAATGTCTATTAGTTTTGGTGCTTCTTTCTATTGAAATTGTGATAAGACATTTATCCTGTGCAAAAAGTGTAGTATTCTGCAAAACAAACCAATCTTTTGGATTTAAGTTATATTCTGTTGTTAATGTTTGCAGTGTATTTATTTTTGTTTCATCTAAACAATTGTACCAACATATAAAAGGATATAACGTACTTCAGTAGTCAAAATAAACCACTAAAAAATAAAACTACTGTGCCACACTCCAACCACGAAAAGTTCTTTAGCGTAAAACTTCTTTATTCAAAGCTTTTGTCAGCACGACTTCCTCAGAAATAATGGACAATCAGTAAACCACAACACTATAATACTCTAACAAAAGACATGATTGAACGCAATTAACAAAATGTTAACAATAATCATTTGTCAATTAACTCATAAAATACACTATATTTAAAATATTCTGTGTTTAAAATTTTTTTATGTTTAAAAATTTACTTATTTACATACACTCTATGATTCTTTAAAAAAACACTTTATATTCACTACATCATTTAAACACGAATTTAATTTAATTTGCCATCTGGCTTCTCTTTGGTCCAAGTAATTCTTGAAGTCTCCCTCTCTTAAACTTACCTTTCCTTGTTCAAGGACTGAAAACAAAAAAAATGTGTATCCAATACATGTCAAAGTGTTCTTAAAATAAAGCATTCTTTTAATTCTTCTTTTTAATACTATACATGTGTTTACATATTCTGGTGTACAAACACCTTGTTGTCATCCCGACATACAATTCCTGACAGCTGCCATATACTGCAATGTAAACCACTCCCTTACTCTTACAGCAAAAATGTCCTGGTATTTTGATGGTATGTGTCAAATGGGGCAAGTCTATACATTTATTTATTTATTTTTTTAATTGTACCGGCATATTAAATTATTGTTTTCTAAGATGAGTAACCTTTGATTTTGAGTTTTTCCAAATCATTTTTTGTAATATTAAAGGGATTTAATGTGTCAAATAAAATTTTAATATCTATATTGCTTAACATTGTGGTTTTAAATGCTTTTAATATAAGATTTCTGTGCAATGGTGCAGCAGTTTGCACTGTTGCCTCACAAATAGAGGTTCTCCAGTTTTATTCTTGGCTGGGGTGCCTTCTGTACGAAGTCTGCGTGTCCTCCCTGCATCCATTTGCATTTTCTCTGGGTGCTCTGGTTTCCTCCCACATTACAAAGACATGCATCTGGAGCATTTCTCCTTGGACTTCCACCGAAAATTGACTTGTTTCAAATTGGACTTTTCCAGTAAACAAATGTTAAATAAATACATTTCAATTGGATTGGTGAATTGATGTTAAATTGAATGTAATTACATAAATATCTCTTAAATGGATTGTGTATATTATTATTTCTAATGATCTCAGTTTTCATTTTGCTTGTATTAACTAATGGGAAATGTGAGCTACATCTAGGATCTAACTAGTTAAAAGGAATTTAAAGTTTCTATAATTGGAAAATGCATGCTTCCTGCCTCACAGGATCTACATTGATGGTGGTAAGCTATTCTAATTTTTTGGAAACCAAAAAAAAATTAATAACATTTTATTCAGTTTTTCAGATGCATTTTACTTAGAACTAGAGCTTGATATATATATATATATATATATATATATATATATATATATATTTGGAAATAAAACCATTTTTATTAATTGTACGCTATCCTCAAATGAATTTATCCATTTGTTCCACAAGGAAATTATTTTAGCTATTTCTGCAAAAATTCTTATATAATTTGCATTTGGTTTCTTATACATGATATACACACACACACACACACACACACACACATATATATATATATATATATATATATATATATATATATATATGTATATATAGAGAGAGAGAGGTCCACTTTGGAATTTCAAAATACTGAAATATCAAATTTCAGTATCTCAAGACCAAAATGTCGAATCTGCAGTAGTGTGAATCTTCAGAATGTCGAATACGGAAATCCTGAACCTGCAGTGGTGATGGCATGTTTGGTAAGTGTAATTTTTTTTAAGGTTTTGGGGGAAGGTTTGTGTGTGTGTGAGTGTGTTGGGGAGCTTTAGGTGTGGGTTACGGTAGGTAGGTAAGAACGTGAGTGTAAGTGTTGAGGGTGGTCATGTTTGTATGTATGTATGTGATGTGTGTTTGTGTAAGGAGGTGTAGAGTGTGTGATAGTGGGTTTGCTGTCTTCCAGTTTTTAGTGCAACCTCGGAGTTAGTATATATAAGTAGGGGGGTGTGGGGGCCTGCCCCCCCTGCTTATAGCAAGGGTGTCTGTGCGTTAGTTTTGTTGTGTTCACATGTGTTGGTTTGGTTTGTTGTAGTGTCAAGAGGTAGGTGTATTTGTGTTTGTGTGGTGTATTGTTTTTGTTATATTCGTGCTTTTAAATTTCGCAGTTTTGAGGTTTTGGGTTTGTGAGTTTTCGGCTTTATAGTCTTGAGATACTGAAATTTGATATTTCAGTATTTCAGGATTATAAAGTGTATATATATATATATATATATATATATATATATATATATATATATATATATATATACACACACACACACATATATATAATATATATATATATATATATATATATATATATATATATATATATATATATATATACACACACATATATATATATATATATATATATATATATATGAGTATTATCAAAGATTTATATATATGGTTGTATAATCTTTACCTATATTTTTTGCATTTGTAGATGTTTCATTTATCATTATAAATATAAATGTTTTGTGTTACTGAATTACAGTTCTGAGATCTTTTGATATTGTTTAATAATATAGTTTAGTTCTTCTTGTTAGCATTATATCATCAGGAAAAAGCATAATTTTAGAGTTATAATTATCAGCAATTTCTATTGCTTTTATTTTTGAATTGGTTTGTATTGAGAATGCTAAGATTTCTGAGGCTATTGCAAATGGAATAGGGGATACACGGCATCCTTTTTTGGCTCTCTAGTTAAAGGGAAAAAAATGTGCTAGTTTACATATGGTGTATTGTCCAAGGATATTTAGAAGAGATATAAATTCTCATAGGAAATCAAATATTTCTAAAGTGCTGAATAAATATTTCCACTTCAATGAATCAAATGCTTTCTTCTTGCCTTTTATTATTTTAGTGTTATTATTCTTTTACTATTATAAAATGTCTATCTTTTACATAAAAATCTTGTTTGATCTGTATTAATTATTTGTAATATAGGTTCTTTTAATTTATCCACTAAAATGGACATAAAAATATTGTAATCTGTAAGAATGAAATGGGTCTGTAAAAAGAGCATAATTTGGGATTTTTATTTTAATTATATATTGGTATAATTAAAGATTGTTTTCCCCAGATGGTAGGATTATTTCATTTAGTTGAATATCTATTAAGGTTTTAAGAAATAAACGAATGGCGTTTTGTGGAAAAAAATGTAAAATTAAGAAATTATCCCATTCATTCCTTCAGATTTGTTAGTTTTAAGTTATTTTTTTTTCTTTTTCTTTAAAAGAGATCTATTTAAGTAATTTGTTTAAGTTCTATTGGCATATTTTTTATTTAAGATCAATCCAAGAATGCAGTTATATTTGGTTTTAGACAGTTCTTTTGATTTAAGTCTTGGTCCATGGATGAATAATAGTATTTAAATGCTTCTAAAATTTCTCCAATATCTGTATATATTTTAGTGTTCTTTTTTGATCCGGCCAATGCATTATATCTCTTGTTTCTGTTATATAATTAGATTTAGTTTGTATTTTAATTTTTTTGGGAAGTTATGCATATATCTAGGCAACATAGCAAACAAGGCTGTTTTTAACTTTTCTAATGGCAATGTAGTTTTGTCTGTCAAACTTTCATTATACTTTTTATTTAGATCTATTTCAGCCTTTATACAATTATCTCTTTCTTTAGATTTACTTTTAGCCATATGAAGTTTAGCTTGAATTTCTAATAATTCCCTGTCCCATTCTTTTATGTTTTTATACCATGCTAAAGATTTACCCAAGATGAAGGCATTAAAAGATCTCCAAATCACAATTTTGCTTATTTCATTTGAATTATTAATTTACATAAAGAAATATATTTTGGAGTATAGCCAATGTTTGAATTCTTTTAATTTAGTATTGTAGGCTCAAATTATATTCATTAATAGCAACCTTTTTAAAGTCTGTTTCACTTTTCATTATAAGAGCATTGTGAACTGAAATAGGACAGGGGGCTGTGTTAAAATAAGAATTAAGAATTTTTAAAATAACATCCTGTGATATCAATAACCTGTCTAGTCTAGTTTGGGTTACATGAGCAAAAGAACACTGTGTAAAATTTAATGTGTCTTTTAAGTTTAGTATATATATATAGTTTTTAAGATCCTTGGCCATAGAAGTTAACCTTAGTGCTCTAGTAGCATTAGAGCCTGATTCACTTAATATGCAATTAAAATCTTCTCTATTATTAAGTCACATTTAGTGCTGTTAAGTATAATGTTCCAGAGCTTTTTAGCTAGTTTGACTCCCATCCCAGGGAACCTCTATAAGTTAACTAGGGTCAATACTCTATTGTTATATTTCATAACTATAAGATACAATAGTCCTTTCTGATCCTCAAATTTATATTCTGAGGTAATGGTATATTTGTACATAAAATCATGACCCTTTTAAAAGTAGATTGTGTTAATACTGTGTATTTATTAGGATTCCAGATATTTTTATCTGAATGACTGTTTGTTTCTCGAAGAAATATGAGCTGTGCATTATTAGTATCTAGATATTTTAACAAGTTTTTCTTTTCTTAACATTACTTAACTAATTAACTCCAATGGAGCTCAGAAGTTTGCACTGTAATTTCCAATGGGCAGAGACTAAGCCTTTTGACAGAGTCAAATTATGTTCTCATATTTCAAATAAATGTTCATATTTCTGGAACCCTAGGGGTTATGAAAGAAGTATAGATAGCAAACTCTTCAGCACAAACTATTTTTATAGTGGTAACATTCTTTATGTTCAAGGTTTTAAACCAACTTTTATAAGTCACAGTAAACACAGTCCCCGGGATTCAAGAAGCTCGGCGCAAGGACGGTTTTAGCCTTGCGCCGAGCATCCTCACTACAGATGGTGCAGCAGCGCAATATGAATATGCATGCACCACCACGCCATCGACGTGCACAGGAAACGTGTGCGAGTGCAGGGGGCATGTGCAAGTGCTCTACGGAGGCGTAAACATGCCCCAACAGTTGCAAAACCTACTATGCCTACTAGTAGAGCCCGCCTCTAATAGTAAGTCAGTAATTCAGTGTCCGTGGATACCAAAATGTATGCTAAGCATACAAGAGTGTCCACGAACAGTGAAATAAAATCTAAGTAGTAAACACACAAGCACGTATTGGAATGTTGAGCCCTTTCCTTAGAACTTTCACAATTAGATTCCCGTGTCCCTATTATACATTTGAATTGCTGCAATATCGAAGGTGTAAGCAAAGCACAGCATGTTTGTGCGTCGCTGCCCTCCGCCGAACGTAGTGTACAAATCAAATTCATTCAAATAGAGAAAAACATGCAGAATCAATGTAAATGTCAATAGTGTAGTGTTTAGAGCATCTGCCTAATGAACAGGCATTCACAGTTCCAGCCCAACAATAGCATACATCATTTTCCATGTGGAATGAATGTCATTTTGCTGCAAAACCGACATAAGAGTATCGCATGAGATATTTAACTTAAATATCATTCAGTCAAATTGGCACTGTCATAATGAATAAGGCAGTAGTAAGCAGGTGTAAGCACAAATAAGCAGCAGTAAGCATATATAAGTACCAGTAAGCAAGTCTGAGTGCGCTTGCGCTGGTCTAAGCAGTGCCCAGCATAGGAAATGTATATAAGTATGTACAGATATATAATATAATATATATATATATATATATATATATATATATATATATATATATATATATATATATATATATATATATATATATATATATATATATATATATATATATATATATATATATATATATATATATATATATATATATATATATATACATATATATCTATGAGGAAAGAACGACATAACAATAAAGCATACAAAAGGAATGAGAAGGGAATCAACAGCAACCCCAGTATTATATAGCGCTGTCAGCGTATGTCATATCAAGCTGGGCAGGAGTGAGCAAAGCACTGCTACTCACACCACAGGCAGGATATTACCAGTAGGAGTAACATTGTTGATCTGCTAAGTCTACTTTACACAAAGAGGGTAGTCACTGGTGGGACTACCCAAAAATTGATAGGCTATTTGGCCATCCGACCATTACACAAGCAAGGGCTGGTATGTTCAAGGACTAAATGGTGGGAGAGCCTGAGAATACATGGGTTGGGACAACATAAGTATAGGGCCCCTAACGCTCGGAAGAGGGCAATGTGTGGAGGTGTGTCATGGCTGCGATAACAACTGGACAATGGATGGTATGCCTGTATGTTGAACTCGGGTGGGGTGGAGGAAGTATGGGTATGAAATTATGGAGCCAGGCGTGCCAGGGTTGGATGGGCTGGTTCTAATTGGACCACCCCATGGAGGTCAGTGAGTTCGTTATAAGTATATATGCATACACACATGCAGACATCTATATGTAGAAGTACATTCTCTGTAACACATTCATTCCATTTGCAGACATAAATAACATGAATGTGGCCTTACAAACCTTGACAGTAGATAGAATAATAGGTTGTGCATAAGAGGGAAGGGACGAAACTGCTAAAACGCAGAAGTGTGTACAATGTCCGAAGTCAGTGCTGTGCTGAAAAAAATCAAATGTGAGGACTTTCCCACACATGGAATCATTCCTGTGATATGCCTGCTACGGCAACGCCAATTACTAAACAGGTCTATTAGTAAATGAAATACGCCAAACACGTACATAATTAGGCTCTTATGTGTAAAGTGAGCATTACCACATAGTCATACTTATTAATTTATTGTAGTGTCATGTTAACGGGAGTAAGGATGTAATGAAGTATAGAGTCTAATCTTTACATAAACACATGTGTATCCCATGTGGGACAACCCAAAAATTGTGAAGAGTGTCGTTTTGGTCGCTCATGTCACCGATGTTTGTGGACTAAAAGTTTGGGAGTTCTGAGGATACGTGGAGTGAGTCAACCAATGGGATGGGTCTATAGGAGTAGGGAGTGGCTAATGTGTAGTGGTGTGGATACACCGCAAATCCAACTGGAGAATGGATGACTGCAGTGTTAGGGAGGCATTGGGGTGGGTGTTTGGGGAACCATGAGCTATGCACTAACCTTAACCCAAACCCTAACCCTAAAGTCCATCACTATCGCACACTCACCTAACCCGCGCCCTAACCCTAACTCACTTAACCCGCCCCTAACCCTATCTGTCACTATCGCACACTTACCTTATCCGCACTCTAACCCTAACTCACTTAACCCGCCCCTAACCCTAAAGTCTGTCACTATCACACACTTACCTTAACATGTCGGTGTTCTTAGCATCAGGCTTTTAAACTGTCGGTCATCTCAGTTGTCGATCTTCCGGTCTCTGTCTTTCTCGCCGTCGGTGTTTTGTGTGTTGGTGTTTTAAAGTAGACCCATATATATATATACATATATATATATATATATATATATATATATATATATATATATGTGTGTGTGTGTGTGTGTGTGTGTGTGTGTGTAGATATACACAGATATACAGCTATGATAGGAAACAGCACACAAGAATGACATATGTTCACAGGCTATGCCAATGCAAGTGAGGGGCCCAAGCAAGAAACATGAAACATGTAGCATGACCTTCCACCCCCCCCCCCAGCCAGACATGGGAAACATACACACAAACCCGCAAACAATGTAAATAGTCCACTGCTCACCAGACCAGAGGCAGGATACAACCGGGGGGGGGGTACACAGTACACCCGTGAAATCTAATCTTGGAACACAGACAGGAGCGTCCCTTGCGGGACACCCAAAAATTGCCAAGACCAAAATAAGGTGATCCACCGACCATTCTGGCTGGGCTGTATACATACCCGGAATACAAGGGTGGGAAATCCTGATGACCCATGGGTCGAGACAATTGTATGACATGGGTCCCATGAAGTGGAGAGTGGGCAGCGTGTAGTGGTGTGTTCAGAACTGACCAGGACCCAGAGTAAGGATGGGTGCTGTAGAGGAGGTGCAGATGGAGGAACTATGAGTAGCTACTTATGGGTATAGGTGTGCAGGTGATGGCTGATGTGGGCCTATATGGACAGCCCCAAGGGTGTAAACAAATGTGTTCATTGGGCAGAGGCACTGCCCAATGAGCAGCCACACCCACTACGAGTTCCACTGCAGCAAAGTGTAATCTATATGGCAAGGAACAGAATAACCAGATGTAGATGTTTATATGTAGATGTATGTGTGTGTATATCTACCCATAGTGACATAGAGATAAGCCTCTCCCTCTCCGTAGTACAAATGCATACACACAGAGACAGAATACATATACATACCCACATATAGATATATACATATGCAGACACCCATAAACCCATATGTTATTGGAGATATATATATATATATATATATATATATATATATATATATATATATATATATATATATATATATATATATGGATCTACCTGACTACGTCTAAACTTCAAAAGAGCGAAAACGACTTCACCGACGCCAGAAGATCGACAAGGCAGAAGACCGACGGAGGAAGACACCGACACTGAGAACACTGAGATGGGGAAAGGATGTGTAAGTATGCGGTAGTGACGGACGTTAGAGTGCGAGTAAGGTAAGTGCGATGTTGACGTGTGTAGGGATAGGGGTGGGATAAGTGAGTTAGGGTTTGGCGGGTTAGGTAAGGGTGCAGTAAGGTAAGTGTGCGATGTTGGCGGTCTGTAGGGATAGGGGTGGGATAAGTGAGTTAGGGTTAGGGGTTAGGTAAGGGTGCAGTAGTGATAGTTTTGGGTTGGGCGGGTTAAGTGAGTTAGGGTTAGGCGGGTTAGGTGAGTGTGCGATAGTGACGTACCTTAGGGTAAGGGTTTGGGTTAGGGTTAGGTTTGTACATAGTTGTGTATGTATGGGTTACTGTTGGTTTGTAAGCATTTTGGTGTGCTTGTGTTGTGTGTGTGGGTTTTGGATAGGGATTTGTTTTGTTTGTTGTTATGCTGTGTCGAGTGTATGAGGTGTTGTGTTTGTGAACTGTCGATTATGTGGTGTCGGTGAAGTCGTTTTCGGTCTTTTGATGTTTCGATGTAGTCAGGTAGATCCATATATATATATATATATATATATATATATATATATATATATATATATATACGGAGAGAGAGAGAGAGAGACAGCAATATATAAATGTATGCATACATATACAGATATATCTGTATATAGTAATGTATATATATATATATATATATATATATATATATATATATATATATATATATATATATATATATCTATGTAAATATACCCATGTTTATAGCTAGGATATGATACAGCAGTTACGAATTACATATGTTCACAGGCCGTGCATATGGGGGTGAGGAGTCCAATAAACAAACATGTAACACATAGCAGCAACCCCGCACCCCCCAGCTAGGCCAGTGAGACATATAGACACATAATAAAAGTAAACACACCACTGCTTCCCAGACCACTAGCAGGATAATACCAGTGGGAGAGACCTGTCAGGTCTAATCTTGAAACATAGACATCGACGTCCCTTGTGGGACACCCAAAAATTAATGATCATCGGAGTCAGTCCCAGTAATGATTCATCAAACCAGGCTGTAGACGTACACGGACCAGTAGGTTGTGCAAGCCTGATAACCTATGGGTCGACACAACATATGACATGTGTCCCAACACGTGCAGAATGGGCAGTGTGTAGTGGTGTGTTTATACCCCACCTGCACCCACAGTAAGGATGAGTGCTGTAGAGGAGGGGCAGGTGGGGGTACTATGGGTATGCAATTATAGGCCTAGGCATGCAGGTTTTGGCTGGCGGTCGTATTAGGATCACCCCGGGGATGTAAGTAATATTCCGAAATGGGCATAGCTGACACCCATACCTCCAACCCTTAAGAGTAAATCCACTGGACAGGACATAAACCATTGGGGTAAGAAATAGGGACCATACCTCTGAACTGTCCCCGATTTCCAGGGACATCCCTGATTTCGACTCAAATTCTAACTCTGTCCCACTTAATCCCTCCTAAATCTAGTGACATTTGGAGAAAAGGTGGTGAATTACACGTGATGAATAATGACAACAATTAAGAGTTATAAACATCATTTACCTCAGAAAATGTGTATGAATTCATATGCTCTGAGTCTGTCAATGTGTCAGGTTAATAGCACTAATAATTTAAATGTGTCCCTGATGTTGTTATGACGTGTCCCTGATTCAGCTGATATTTGTCCCCAATCATTTGAGAGGTCTGATAGGGACAGAAAGCACATATTCCACTTACAACCTTAGAAAGATGATAGAATATTAGGTATGCAGTAGCATGACTTGGCTGAAGGATGTGAGTTCCAAAACCCAATTACTTGTTTGTATTGAAGAGTGTCATTTCCCATGTATTAGCCAGACAGGTGCAGATTGTAAGAGGAACACACCAATAATATGAATCAAACTCTGGACAGGCCACGGATTCCTTACAGTCGAATGGCATGCTTTCGCTTAATGGGCCACCATTCCTGATACTGTAGGCATGTAATCTGATATAATAGACATCACAAGGTAATATCGTAGTCCTCACTCCCACCCAGGGGTGTGAGTGTCAGATGCAAACACCAAATGCAGTGCATTTGCAAGTGAGGGAGCAAGCGGGTGTAAGCCTGTTTGGCCGCCAGTATGTGAGTATTACACTGGTGAAGCAATGTAGAGGCATACTGAGTGTAAGAAACTGTAACTTGAGGTTAGCATTGCTTAGCTCCACACAAACCCACGCACACCCGCTCACAACTGCTTTAATGTTACTTAATCACTCCGTATCCAAAGGCCTTGTTCTGCCCAGCAACAAAATAAAGGGCCTCTGCAAGGCTCAACACCAGGACCCTGCACACACAGCTAATGTGATTTACCACTAAACCATGGCAGATATACAGAAATTGGATGTTATCACAAACATATCATCCAGCACAGTCATTCAACCGTATAGGAAATGTATTCCATCATGTAGATGTATGTGTGTGTTTATGTCCAGATATAGATACATACATATATATAGATATATTAAGAACATCCCATGTGACAACAAAGCATTACAAAGGAATGAAAAGGGAAACACCAGCTACGCCTGTAGTATGTAGTGGTGTTGTCCTATGTAATATCAAGACTCCCTCAGACAGACATGTGTTATTAATACACGCAAACATTTGTACATTGGCCAAATACATCACTCTGTGCATTTTATTTACATGAACACAACGGTTCCTGTCCAATCATTATGTGAGAACAGTACTCTTGCAAGGTGCTGTGTGTGACATCATCATAAAAAAGGTAAATGGGGTAGCCATAGAGGGGCCAGTAGTGTTGTGTGTACAATGGGGTCTTCTGCATCACATGTACCTGGAACCTTTAGGAGTCATGTGCATACCAGGATCGTGTGCCTGAGAGACAGGGGTGAGGACAACTGGAGTATGTTGTGATGCATATTAAAAGGGTTACATGTGTCCAGTGGACATGCGTGTGAAATGGACAGCTATGAATGGGGCAAATGTTGTTCTAGGAACTGATTGGCCTTTTGTTTCCGTAGGGTGAGAGTGGGATGTGGGGGAAGTGGGGAGGAGGTATGCTCGTGGAGGCTAGGTTGGGTAGGATGACAGACAAGACAGCATACAGGGTTGGTATATGATACATGTGGGGGGATACACCTTAGACGGGGAGGGGTGTTCAGCAGTCACAAGCCCATGAGCCCCCAGATGGAAACAGTGGGACGGAGGTCCCCAGCCATGGGCAGCCACCACTACACCAAAACAGCCACAAAGGTGGCAGTGCTGGGGGCTGTCTAGGAGGAGCAGGCTCACCCTGTAAATGTGACACTTTGCCCTCGAGCTGGCGTATCTGTCCTCAAAACCCCTTATTGAGCCCCCTACACACCATGTCCAGGACTGTACGACAGCGGACAAGTTCCTGTCTTGACCTGCTCCCAGGGGGGACAAGCCCCATCCTCAGTGGTGGCTCCACCAGAAGGTGGTGCAGAGCCAACAAAGGTGAAGGTCCAAGGCTGGTCCCCAGATGTGCTGGTGCCCAGTGCCATGGTCAGCTGAAATGGGACAGGAGGTTCTGCCAGGACCTCCAAACCCATACAGCCCATGGTGTTGCAGTTTTAACACAGATATGGCTTAGTAATAGTCAACAGCATTCAGGATTACTTATAACAGCATGCATAGATATGACCATCAACCCAAACAACAGATGGTATACATTTGCAGAGGGAGCACAACACATGCATATATACTGCATGACATCTGTACAAAGTGTAGAAGACTTGTGACTGACTGCAGCTATGAACAGTGGCTCATTATTGGCATGTCACTGAACCCCAGACAGTGACTTTCATACCACTGTTTCATGTGACATATGTCCAATCAGGGATGTGATGGCAGTAACTCTCATCACTATCACCATGTACTGACAACAATCCTCACACTATGCTCCTGCAGTTCACAGATGTGTGTTCAGTGAGTAACACAGGAAACAAATGGTTCCACACACTGACCAGTCCACAGATGGCCCTACAGATGGGGGTTCCCTCACAAACAGAGCACTGTCTTGTCAGTTTTAAAACATGCAGAATAGCCATTACCACGCACAACTTGTTAAATTGGCAGTAGTCTCAATGAAGCATAGCTACACTTACATGCTGTAGTCATGTCTGGCACATCACCCTCCTGTCTTTAGGCTATTTTCCACTGTGTATTTTGTTTGAGGAACATCCAGATATCATCTGTGATGCCGTTTACCAAACACCAGATCCAGGTTCCACTCACAGCGACTGTCATGGGCAAACACCAACATGATGTTCCTAGATATTGTACTATTTTTCCATGCGATTGGCTATGGGAACATCATCACAGCTGTTCCACATGCAATCAGCTAGAGGAGGACTGCAATAGGTGCAGAGGCCATCACCTGATCATGACCATCACTTACAAAACACAAGCTGCTGCTGAGCAGGTGTACAACTCCCCATCCACCAGAGAGAGTGTGGGAGGGACAGACAGAGGCAAAGTACATCAGAGAAGGGCTTGGAGACTAAAACCTAAGCATCGTCTGTCACACACCTACCAGAACAGGGGTTCAAACCTCTGACTGACTAGTCATTACTATTACAAGTGCATGCGGTTACTCCATGTGCCACAAAATCGACATATTGGTGTGCTGTAAGAACATATATGTGTGTCTGCAAGAGAGATATAGTATACATACATTAGGTGTAGCACACATGGCTGTCCACATGAACGGATGTCATTGTCAACACAACCACACTCTCTAATGGACTCACATTGACACACTTTGCCAGGCCCAAAAATACACTTCCTAACTACTTAGTTTGCCACACTGCAGTAATGCACAGGTACTACATGCACCACAGGGGATATCCGGAGGTTCTATGGGTTAGGGAATGTGAACGTGTCTGACATCAGTCAGTATGCCAATGGGAGTTATACTGGGTGTGAGTGTGGTTGGGAGCATCATACCCCACACACAGACAAAGGTGCCAGTACTGACAAGCATGTGTGCATTGCTTCATGGGTGTGTAGTGGTTGGCTGTGCAAGATGGCTATACAAGGCTGGGTGAGGGGTAATCCTTGGCATCACACCACCCGACAATGGTGTGCAGTGTGGTACAGGGGTGTAGTGTCTACAATGTCCCACAGAGATGGGTATAGTATGAACTGTCCTGACATCCTGGTTACCATTGTGTATGGCCACTGCTTTGCAATGCATGCCATGTCTGTGTTTGATAGTCCTTGACATGGACATTGCCTAGGATGTTCATGTCCCACAATAATGTACAGTGACACGTACAAGTGAACCTGGTTTGGCCGGCACATGTTGCGTACACAGACTGTTATCCTCATATATGCCAATACTGGCCTGGTGTGGCAGGACCTACTTATAGACAGCAGGTTGACCCTGCACCTGCATTGATAGCAAGATACATGTATTCCCTGGTGTCAGTGGCATCAGTCCATACAGAGCACATGTGTAAGGCATTGTATGGCCTCTGTGGATCACATTTGATGGCACCACATATGTTGCAGGCATCCAGTGGGGAACATAGTGAAGGCACATTGTCCGCAGTTATGCACCTATTGTACTGCTGGACAGGGTGCCATGCCCTCTGCAATCACACCATGCCTACTATCTGTCATCAATGTGTAGGGTACTAACAACATAGCGGGATATTCTAGGCAAATGTGTTTGTGTATGACACATGGGTTCAGAACGTATTCTGGGTAATAGTAGGGTTGCATACCTTGTTCACCTGGCCTTTTGCCAGATGTAGGGGTATGGCTTGTCAGCACAGTCCCTTGGCTGATCGACATCTGTACTCCTCATGAGGTGGACATTGTGACATAGAATACAGACACCATATAGGAAAACTACAAAATCCGCTCCCCAACATGTCCAGTAGTTAGACACTTACAGCCACCTCCACACAGGCTCTATCTGTCAAACACACACACACACACACACACACACACACACACACACACACACACACACACACACACACACACACACACACACACATCTGCCACGTCTTGGAATAGAACCCCTACCTAACTAGTTTATAGCATTATGCAGTTACAGCATGTGCTACAGAGATTACTGGGTTACAGCAGTCCCAGAGGTGTATTACTAGGTGGGTGACAACAGCAGGATTGCCAAAGGTGGTTATGTGAATTGTAAAGAGTGTGCATACTCTAAAAAGCATTGTTTCTTTCTCAGACAGACAGACAGACACACACACACACACAGCTGGCCTGTCTTGGAATAGAACCCCTATCTAACTAGTTTATCACACTACAGCATTATGCAGTTACAGCACGCGCTACGGAGATGACTGGGTTATAGATGTCTCAAAGGTGTATTTCTGGGTGGGTGACATCAGCAGGAATGCCAAAGGTGGTTATGTGAATTGTAAAGAGTGTGCATACTTCTAAAAAGCATTGTTACTTTCTCAGGCAGACACACAGTTGATCTCTCTTGGAAAAGAACCCCTACCTAACTAATTTATCACACTACAGCAATAAGCAATTACAGCATGTGCTATGGAGAATACTGGATTACAGCAGTCCCAGAGGTATATTTCTAGGTGGGTGACATCAGCAGGATTGCCAAAGGTGGGTATGTGAATTGTAAAGAGTGTGCATACTCTAAAAGCATTGTTTCTTTCATAGGCAGGCAGACACACACACACAGTTGGCCTGTCTGGGATTATAACACCTACCAAACTAGTTTAGCACACTACAGCATTACACAGTTACAGCACGGGCCATGGAGATTACTGGGTTTCAGCAGTCCCCGAGGTGTATTCGTAGGTGGGTGACATCAGCAGGATTGCCAACGAAGGGCATATCAAGTGTACTGCGAGTTGTATGTCTGTTACCTGCATGTACCCGCTGCTTACTATCACAAAAACACATTTGCACCTGCTTACAACTGTCTTATGCAGTCCTAATTGACAGTATCAACAAGGCTTGCAGGTCTTAAACCCTGGACCATGCACACTGAGGTCACTGGACGTACCACTAAGCCATCTGGGTTGTATACACATTGCATGGAGTCTATAATGCACATCTTACTACAGGTATTCCACAGTACTGAAAACAAATGGGACAGTCACTTTGTGTACATATGTACAGTACCCTTGAATGTACTGTACTCTGTGAAACAACAAAGACAAGTCCGCATCTGTACAACTGTCATATCTACACACACACACACACACACACACACACACACACACACACACACACATATATATATATATATATGCACCTACAGGATGTGTATACACACACACACACACACACACACACACATATATATATATATATATATATATATATATATATATATATATATATATATATATATATATATATACATATACACAGACACAGCTATAGCCATATACTTATATATATATATATATATATATATATATATGTATATGTATATATATATATATATGTATATATATATATATATATATATATATATATATATATATATACACACACACACGTCTCAACACCCTTTGTGACACAGAAGGGTTCCAAAGGAACTGACGTGTACACAAAGAGGCATCTCTTGGGTTATAACATTTAAATCTTAAGCAATTCACCAGAGAAGGGATGGTTGTTGTTTATGTGGAGTTTGGGGTGGGGAATGATGGCTAATGTAATCTACCCCGGGGATTATGGAGTTAGGGTGGGGGAATGATGGGTATGGACTTACACCCCAGTGACCACTTCTGTGTCACTGCTTGACAGTGGCACAGGAAAATAACATACCTAACTGTATTCGTGCTTGACTGTGTATTCTTTACCATTCCTAACTATGTAATACTTTGTAGGCACCAGTCACCACAGATGGCTCCCATGGTGTGCTAAAAGACATTACACATGTGTATGCCTGGCTACAGGGTAGTCACACACAAACATGCACACACTTGCCAGTATTGTGCATACACATCTTGCCTGTGTACAGTGCTATGCAGTTGGGGTATGTGCCACAGAACACATACAATTACACTTACTCTGATTCCTCTTCTGGGCTGGGTGACATCACAGGAATGATTACTTGCAGTGGGGAGGGGGGAAGAGAGAGGCTTAGCAGTTGACAAGGATAAAGGCCAGTGCAAAAGGAGGTATCTCTTTGGAATGCAGCAAAACCCACTGTCATGACAGGATGCAGACACAAATACACACACACAACCACACTCAGCCATTTGCTGACACACACACTCAGGCATTTGCTGAGACATACACACACACACACACACACACACACACACTCAGCCATTTGTTGTCACACACACGCACACAGTTGCCAGTGGTGGGATCAGAACTCCTGCCTATCCAAAGATCATTATTACAGTACTACGCAGTTACGAGACGTGCCACAGAGATTACACATTCCAAGGCAGTCAGACTGCCCTTCTAAGATTAAGGACAACAACAGGGAGACTGACAGTCACAAAGTACATAGCTGTAAACTTGTGGGCTTCAGACCAGTTGTTTTACATTAGGAAGGTTTGTGGCAAGCACTGTGGCGGCAGGACAGGTAGCTTTCATCCTTCTAAGTTGGGAACTGCTGATTGAGAGCCCAGTGTCCAAGTGTATTAGTTCTGGTTTAGGCACTTGGGCTTCAGGCCAGTTATTTTACATTAAGAAGGTTCGTGGTCTGCACTCTTGTGGGAGAAGAGGCTGGACTCTGCCCTTCTGAGCTGGGAATTTCTGGTTAAAGGTTTATAGTGCCTGAATATTTGAACTGTATCTTACTGAAATTGGTACACCTTGTTTGCTCTAGCATAGACTAGATCCAGGCCTGCTGAATCTAGCTTTGTTTATATGCTTGTTGTTTGTTTGCTTGTTATTTCCCTGGAAGCTAATTCCACCTAATACGCAGCTTCTCAGCGCTTCTGTGGATCACTAGTGATATCTGCATTGCTTACTGTACTTATTTCCTTGTTTCACTTGAAAGAAAGTTACTGTTTGTCGTTTTTGCATTTAGTTACTTGTAACACTTTGCACTCAAGTTACCTGGCACTTGCTCGCCAAAGCAATTATATAAGTCAGCACTAAAAATTAAAAGCACTACACCCTCACTCCCCACTGGCCCTTGTTTTGAATTATTAAGGAATTCCCAATATTATTCTAGCATGTCCAAAGGTCAGTTGTCAATCTCCTCTCCGGTCCAGCTGGTGAATCTGGGAATCTTGAGGCAATGTTATAACTGCCTCATGTACACAGACAACCCTCTCCTCCTCCCACATAACACAAATACTTGCGAGAGATGCAGCTATTTAGCCAAACTGGAGGCTGAGCTCTCTCAACTCAGGACTGGCAAGACCAGACAGGAGGAGAACGCAACTACACACACCACAAAACCAGCCTCACATAATGCTACCACACCACTGAATCAAACACATAAACACACAAAGACATACTCGGAGGCTCTGAGTAAAATTTACCTAAACAGCAGAGGCCTCCAAAGCAGACACCCAAACAACTGCTACCTCAAGACACCCCACAAGCAACACATAAACCACAAAAGCAGTGTGCAAAGCAGTCACAGCCCTTAAGACCAAATACAACACCAAACATACTTGTCATAGGTGACTCAATAGTCAGACACACTGACGTCCCACTCACCAGGCTGAACAAGGAGAGGGTCACAGTAAGCTGCCTATCGGGCTAGAATCCGCCACATAACACAAGCACTCGGGTCACTCCACGGCAAGTACAAATATGACACAGTCATTGTCCATGCTGGTGTGAACAACCTGAGACGTACCTCCCTGGACTACATGAAAAGAGACATAGAGGAGCTCTCTGATTATGTAGCCCAGGCAGGTATGACCCTGACCCTGAGCAGTATCCTTCCTTCACCAAGAATGATGCCACAATATAGAGACAAGATGATCAGCTTTAACAATTGGCTTAATGTCTGGTGTCATTCAAAGGGGATCCAGTGTCTGTCTGCCTGGGATGACATGCTTGACAAGCCACGCTGCTCGCAAGGGATGGCTTGCACCTGTCACCCTGGGATTCCGGATATTGGCTAAGGCTCTTGCCACCCCATAGTGCCTTTTTAGGCAAGGCTCAAATTCTAAACCTACCACCCTAGAAAACAAAATGGGAAGAAACTGGGGTAATGCTGCTCAATGCCAGAAGTCTAAATCTCAAAATGCACACTCGAGGCCCTTCTCAGTATGGAGAACATCGATGTCTGTGCTGTAACTGAAACCTGGTTCAAGGCTCCTGAGAGCACCCGGCACTATTAGGTTTTAACTCATATCATGTGTTCCGCCCCAAAACCCGGACCACACCACAAAAGGAGGAGGTGTATCCATATTCATAAAGGATACCCACACCTCCAGGTTGGTGGCAACGCTAAGCTTGAAACCATCCAGGTGCAACTAACCATAGGCAAAACTGCTCTACAAATTGTAGCATGCTACAGGCCACCCTCTCAAACTCAGGAACCCCACACAGCCTTCCTGAAGACACTGGAGGGTATAAATGTATCTCAAACACCATCATATTGGGTGACTTCAACTACCCGAATATAGACTGGGAACATTACTCAAGCCCTAACTTTCTAGCCCAACGGTTCCTGGAGTTCATAAATTCAAATGCCATGGAACAGCTAGTCGCTGTTCCACGAGAGGAGAAAATATACTAGATCTCATTATCACAAACATGGGGACAAAATGCTCCACACCAGAAGTATATCCTCATTGGTGAGATCTGATCATAAACTAATCTCACTGGAAATCCACATCCGCCCCACCCCAAACAAAAAGACCACAGTGAAGAACTTCTCTAAAGCAAACTTCACACTACTCAAGACTGGTGTGGTATCCTTCAAGGCCCCTGAGCCAGTGGAAACCACAACCCAAGCTGGAAGCCCTTACAAATGCCTTCTATGAACACCTCCAGGACTGCATGGATCAGGCAATCCCAAATAAAACCAAGACTCTTTCCACAACGGGCAAACATCCAGTCTGGTGGACCCCAGCCATTAACAAACTTTACAATAAGAGGAGAAAGCTATTACATGATAGAACAAAATCCATAAAAGGGAAGTCACCCCTGATCATTATTAGTAAAAAAATACGAGCACTCATAAAATCAACTAAGGCCAATTTTGAGAGAAAAATTGCCATGGATTCAAAGGACAATCATAAGGCCTTTTTCAGCTATGTTAGGAACCTGGGTGGAAACTCCCAGATATGCTCAGAATTAGTCCAAAATGATACAAAAATCACTGAACCCACAGACATTGCCAACATACTGGCAGACAGGTTCAGTGCAAACTTCACCCCCTCTCCCCTAAAGGAGAGATAACTATCCCAGAGTGTAGCCTCCCAGACATCTCAAATGTGCAGGTGAAAGCTGCTCTCTAAAGCTAAAAACACAGCATCAATGGGACGGATGGTGTCCCGGCTGTGTGCTACACGAGCTAAATGAGGAATTAAACCCGCACATAAGGCAGCTGTTTAATCTCAGCCTTACCACAGGATACGTGCCCAAGGAGTGGAGTACGGCAACTGTGGTCCCACTCCACAAAGGTGGTGCCTCTACGGACCCTGGTAATTACTGCCCCATAAGCTTAACAAGTCTAGTCTGCAAAGCTATGGAGAGGATCATAATGGAGCTCATAAACAAAGATATAGGGGACTTGCAGACATTGGACCTGACCCAGTTTGGCTTCGTCAAGGGAAGATCATTCCTTTTGAACTTGGTCGACTTCTTCGAAACAGTCACCAAGGCCATTGATGAGGGAAAGGCAGTCCATACAGCCTACCTTGACCTTGCAAAAGCTTTCGACACAATACCCCACTGGGTATTGTAGAAAACTTACCAGCTTAAATGTAAACCCATATGTCACAAGATGGGTTGCAAACTGGCTTAAGGACAGAACCCACAGGGTTAGAGTTGCTGGCGCTATGTCAGACTCCAAGCCGGTCACAAGTGGTGTCCCACAGGGCTCGGTCCTTGGCCCCCTATTGTTCGGCATCTACTTCTCAGAAGTACAGGCCAACATGGGAGGACTTTGACTGACAAAGTTTGCAGACGACTGCAAACTGGGCACCATAGTGGAAAGTGCATCGGACACGGATATCCTTCAGAAGGGACTCACGGAAACAGATAGCTGGTGCCAGAGCCATGGCCTGAAGTTAAACGCCAAAAAATGTATAGTCATACCCTTTGGGAAAAACAAGGTAACCCCAAGCTACCATATAGGTGGCAATCCACTAAGCACAGAAGAGGTTATCAGGGACCTGGGGACCCAGGTTGACAGTGGCCTTTCTTTTGACACTCACGTTGCTAAAGTTGTTAGAAAGACCTTCTACATTGCCCACCTGATCATGAAGGGATTCACATCCAGATCTAGTGAGGTCATTGTTCCCCTGTACTCTTCACTTATCAAACCAATGATCGAGTACAATGCCCCATTCGGCATGTTCATAGGTTCATAGGTTCATACTAGGCTATCTGCCTGAGGGCATTTATAAGCCTAGCCCATAGTTTTGTGGCTTACACCACCCCTTTGGTTTGGAGAAACTATGCCCATTATTTTGCTGTGCCTCTGTTGAGCAGTGACACTGAGGTAACCCCTGGGGTGTATTTGCGATCTCCCATCCATTGGTCAAGATTCCTCTTGAACAAGGCCAGTGAGGTGCTCTGCCTCACATAAACCGGGATTTTGTTGCACAGCATAGGGAGTCTTTGGGTGATGAATCTATCCCTCCAGCACGTCCTGTTAATAACCGTGTCGAGGTTTAAGTCTCCCGCCCTTGTGGCTCTGAGGGATCTAGATTTTTTGAGATGAAGCATGTTCATCAAATCTGGGTTTGACATGGCCTTGTATGTCAGGCATAGGTCACCTCTGAGCAAGCGGTAAGCAACTGAATATAGCTGGAGTTCTTTCAGTCGGGCAGTATAAGACAGATTTTTGAGACCCTTTATCCTTTTGGTGAGGAACTTTTGTGGCCTCTCCAGCTGCTGCAAGTGTCGGGTCAGATATCTCACCCGACATCTGCAGCAATTGGAGAGACCCCAAAAGTTCCTCACCAAAAGGATAAAGGGACTCCAAAATCTGTCATATGCTGCCAGATTGAAGAAACTCCAGCTCTATTCAGTCGCATACAGTCTACTCAGAGGTGACATGTGCCTGACATACAAGGCCATGTCCAACCCAGAATTAATGGACATGCTCCACCTCAAAAAAATCCAAATCCACCAATACCACTAGAGCAAGCGACTTAAACCTTAGCACGGACATAAATAGGACATGCTGGAGGGATAGATTTATCACTCAGAGACTCCCTATGCTGTGGAATAAAATCCCGGTCCATATGAGGCAGAGAACCTCGCTGGCTCTGTTCAAGAGAAATCTTGACCTGTGGATGGGAGATCGTAGGTTTACCCCGGGAATCATCTCTGTGTCACTGCTGGACAGAGGCACAACAAACTAATGGGCACAGTATTTTTTCATATAAGGGGTGGCGTAAGCCACAAAAATTTGGGCTAGGCTTATAAATGCCTTAGGGCAGATAGCCTAGTATAAACCTATGAACCTATGAACCTATAAGGTAAGTGTCCATTACAACCTGTATGCACAAACAAGACACATCATCTGCAGGTAGGCCTGAGAGGTATAGTATGGCCATCTGTGGAATGGGCAACTACTATCACTATACAGGGTTACAGTGGGCATGCTCATACACTTAGTAGCATAGGGCCATTTGGGATGCACTATGACTACAACTGCACAAGGTTATACTGGGCATGCTCATACACTTAGTAACAAAGGGCTTGTTGGATGCACTGACTCAAATTACACAAGGTTGCAGTGGGTATGCTCATACACTTAGTAGCACAGGGCTGTTTGGAATGCACTCTGATTCTAACCACAGAAGGCCACAGTGTGCATGCTCATACACTTACATGTACAGAACACGTTGTAATGGACTCCTATTGTAAACACACAGGTTTACAGCTATGTACATCTTACCTGTCAGTATATATGCACATCATACTGGTTTACTACCTGATACCTGTATGTGTCCCATAAATGATATATCTGTGTATGTGCTGTGTGATACACATGCATACATGTACATGATGTACTGACATATATATGTTAAGTATGCACATTCATGCATGTGTGGACGTGACAGACAATAGGTTACCTGGGACACACAGGCGGATGCTATCTACAGCATGTGTCACACACCTTGCTGCCCTGAAAGGCATACACTGATAGCAGGTTGTGGACAGTGGCATTATACATGGAACAGTGGCATGTGCAAGCATAATGTGTGAGCCACATTGTGTAATAGTACAGAGGTGCAGGTGTCAAGATGACCTCTCCTGGCTGTGTTAGTAGTTGTCATTATTAGCAGGACTTCTACCCTAAGTATATCTCACATTGGTCATATACACAATTTCTGCTGCTGTCCTTCACTGTACACGAGGCATTTGCTACCAAGCATATTACTGCCACTCGCAGTGATGTCATGGTATGAGTGGCAACTGCTAGACCAAAACAATGAGCCAATGTCCTGCTGTTATTATGAGGTTGTCCAGTGTCTGTCATTCCGGGCTGTCATGACTGAATGACAAGCCTTCAACACAGAGCACATGCATCCATGTTTCATGTTTGTGTGGATAATACCTAGGTCGCATTTACCCATATAGCCGCATTCCAAGGCAAATGTCCTATACCCAGAAGTAACACCCTGACACCTTCAAGACAATTGCATTGGATGCTTATGTTAACCAGTGCTAGATGTGTGGCTTTAGTAATCCATTTGCTCAATGTAGAACCTACAATGGGGAATACTGACATCTGTGCAGTGAGGAACACCTGGCTAAAGGCTCTCTAGTGCACATTTGCTCTACCACCATATAACTCAGATCCAGACATGTGGGCCATAACAGTGGTATGGACCATTCCAGGTGGTGGTGTACACATATTCATAAAGGCTACTCATATATAAAGAACACTACTCTGACATAACACATCACAGATGAGTCAGGTACAGGTGACAGTGGCAAATGCATTCTAGGTTGTATCCTCATACACATCCACCACCTTGTCCCCAGACTACCAACACACATCCATATGTGGTATGGCACAGTATGGTAGACCACCAGATAACCCTCGATTGGTGGACTGTACCTAGGCTTACATCAACTGTGCAAAGTACCCATGTACAGCAACAGCTGCATAATGTGCTATGCAATGCAATAATACCACTGTTTGTAACCAGCTCAGTTGTACACATACCAGGGTCCCTCGGTTGTTGTCAGCATTAACACGGTCAACTGTTGCTGTACACCAGTAAACAACACCCTCATGGTTGGATATGACCTAACTGTACCTGCCCTGGATATGTACATCCCACACTCATACAACATAAATGACATTACCATAGCTTTCGTTATCCTTTCTACATACAGGTGGCTACAGTCATTACACACATGCACTTGGCAGATAGCATGCTAACAGTACATAAGGTTTTATATCTATGTTAACAGAGGTAATATTCCCCCTCTACTGGTCACCCATGACACCTATCATATCATACAACACCCCATGTGGCATGTATGTCATTAGACATGTCCATGTAATGCAATGCCTACAAACACACCAAATAACAGGATCATAGGACCTACACAAGGCCTGTATTGACAGACTCAGGGAAATACAGCTCTGCTCTGTATGCTCCTGTGTAATCACAGGTGATATGTTCATGACATGTACAGCCATGTGTGGCCACAGCTCCTACATATACCCCATGTCAACAATTGCAAGTCATGCATGCTGTGTGCTGTCTGGACATTAGCCTTAGTACCACAATAGCCAGTACATGCTGGGGTGAGATGTTTACAAGCCACAGACCTCGCACATGCTTGAATGAGTGTACTGCCTAGCTCTAACAGAGCACATTGCTGCACTCTTCCAGTAAACATGAGGTGTGTGTGGCAAATATGATGTGCTAACTGTTGACCATTACAGTGCCCTGGCTTCACCATGGCACTGTCAAGTAACAGTTTGTAGGAGCATGACATGGAATAATGCTGTGTGTGTCTCACTGATATGTGCTGTTGTCATATATGTACACTTGGCTACTTGGTGAAGGTGATGGTGTCCTACCAGTACATGAATACAACATCCATTATGGTGTAATGCTCGGCTATGTTTCACACATGGTGTGGGAAGGTGTGGAATGTATCCTCTTGACCTGCTAGTGCACTTACTGATGTAGACAGCATATGTGTACATGTATTGATGTTTGTGTCGATTCCATGTGTGTGCAGTGTCTGATGTCTGAAGGTGACTGTTGTCTTAGTACATCATGTTGTTGCAATACAGCCTCAACATTGCTAACTGTATATGGTGATATGCTCTAAGTACAGTAAGCTGTACATGAGGTATGGACAGATGTTTGGACATGACTATTAAGTGGTGGGGCTTCTTTGCAGATGAATGATTACTGATGACAGCTCACTGGTGTGTTACAACCATTCCTACAATAACCTGTGTAACTGCTAAGGTCAGTTTTTGTTAATTGAAGTGAAAGACAGACAATGTAGAATGCTGTAAGAGTGACACTGAAGGCAAACCTCATGACACCTGTAACAGTAATACCTCCCCACTGCATATACTGTGTATATATCAGCACGGTTGGCAAAGGAAAGAGTCAGTAAGCTTTGTACCAGATGCGATAGAGCTGTACTTCTGTAATACCTATTATGAGATAGGCAGGTGTTTGATTCACAGTACTGGCACGTGTGGGTGTGTGTGTGTCCATATATGTCACATATTGTTGGGAATACATCCCACATGTTTTCACTCTCCTGAACACTGTTGTTGACACCAGTACAGAGTGAAGTGTAGAAAGAAAGGCATAGGCAGGTGGTTGAACCTCACACATATAAAGTGTCTGTATGTGTGACATAGGTGTATATCTTTGTGAATGCCACAGTGTGTGTGTGTGTGTGTGTGTGTGTGTGTGTGTGTGTGTGTGTGTGTGTGCATGTGTGGCTGTCCATGTGTATGGCTGTCCGATCCCTGGAGTAAGGCTGTATTTTACCATAGTGAAATGTTAATGCCCCCTCCCCATCCACTCAATGCAATCCAGCATCCCTGTTGATATCATCAATCGTAGATGGACATTCTAACCACCTGTTAACATGTACGTCCTGGGGTGTGACCTGTTGTTACATAGCCTACTGATGACCCCCCTCCCCACATACACTCACTTCACTGTAGTATCCCTGTCAATGTCCTCGATCGTAGGCCATTCTGACTACCTGTACATGTGTAATCTCTGTGGCGCGTCTTGCAATTGCGTAGTACTATAATGATGATATGCACATAGGCAGGGGTTCTCATCTGAACACTGGCAACTGTGTGTGTGTGTGTGTGTGTGTGTGTGTGTGTGTGTGTGTGTGTGTGTGTGTGTGTGTGTGTGTGTGTGTGTGTGTGTGTGTGTGTGTGTGTGTGTGTGTGTGTGTGTGTGTGTGTGTGTCAGAGCGTGTGTTACTGTGTCTGTGAATCCCTGAGTGTGTGTGGGTGTGTCTGTGTTTGCATGCTGTCATGGCAGTGGGTATTACTGCTTCCCAATGAGAAGCCACTATTCCCACTGGCCTTTACCTTTGTCATTTGGCATACCACTCTTTTACCTCCTCCCCGCTCCAGGGAACTATACCTGTAATGTCACCCACTATGGATGTGACGGCTCTGAACACAGTAGTTTACTACACAGCTATCAAGCTCTTGGATCATTAGAACAGTAAACATAATTGAAACATGGGAGAATATAACTGTGATGTGGAAGCTACAAAGTGCATGCAGGTATTGTCATACTGACCTGTAGGTAGTCAACATGTACATATGGGACATTAACCACAAACACCGACATCCCCGATACATGCCACTACACCTGAAAGAGGAAGGCAGAACGTCAAGATCAAGATGCTGTTAGTGTTGCTACTCATGATACATACTGTCAAACATACAAAATGCATTCTAACACTGTAATACATGGTATGTCTGCTGCCTGTCAACACTACTCAACAATATTAATCTACAATTGTCTACCTAGTATGTTCACCATGTGCATCAGACCATATGAGCATATCCCTGTACTGATGTTGTGGATGACAGGGATGCAGCACAGGCATCATCATATGCACAGCGTGATAATGTTTGCTAGAGGCCTAGGCTGTGCCATTGGATGACATCATGTGTGTGTGTTAGGGCCTGTGATATCATTGGGTGTGTGTGGATGTTATGCGTGTGTGTGTTGAGGTGCCCTACATTTGTTTCTGGTGTGTGTATATGCATGCACACAGGTCTGGCATGTGGCTGGCCTACACAGGGGTATTACGGACAGCTGCAGACTGTACAAGGCAGGTTTCACAATTCACAGTGTCCGGCCACGGCCGCATGACCTGCACCTATCAGGGGTTGCATGGGCACTACCAGGCAGAGATCCAGATTGGGTACTGTCTGATGACACATGTCCACTGGAATCGTGTCCCTGTTGGGATCGTCCAGGACCACGTGCACATGGCCTGCTGTATCCTGGTGTGGACTGCACAGCACCAGCTGCACTTTTGCTGCTACCGCCATTATGGGAATCGGCATGTGCAGTAGCATGTTCACGTAGATCTTCAACAGGTGATGTAGCTGACGTACGGCCACATGCCTGATGCCTCACTCCCACCAGATGTTCCAGTACAGACATTCCATGCTCAAGGATTAACATGCCATGGTCAAGGACCCCTACCATGTCACCCAATCGTCTATCCAAAACATCTGCAAGATGATGGTGAGCATTTGCAAGTGCCTGGATGTTGTCAGTTAATGAATGGACAGCAGCCCTCTGAAGCCTCACACCTTCTCTGTTGTGCAATTCAGCATGTGCCTGTGCCTTCATTACAGCCCAAAACATGCATCTGGTGACTCTAGCTGATGTGCTTTGTCTCACAGGGGCATGTTGGCCAGTGGTCCTCCTACAAGCAGCGCTGGACACATGCCTGTGTGGGACATCACCAGTCAGTTGACTGGGATCATGGTGTGCAGGCACACCTTCCATAGTCTCCACACTTCCCTGTTCCATGCTATCACCCGCCAACTGTCCTTCCTCTATGGCTAGTGGTAATGGGGTATGTGTAGGCAGGGGAACTGTGTGCGAGGATGAGGGGGAGACAGGTGGAATGGCAGCTAATGGCACAGATTCAGCCCCTGACAACCATACCTGTGCCTCAATCATACTATCATCATCACTGCTAGAGTCTGTGGGGACACTAACATCAGGTGGACCGCAGGAGGACAACGCACCTACATCAACACCTGTGAGGGGAAGACAAGAACTGTACATTACAAGTTATACCAGACACACACAGACAGACAGACAGAGAGACAGACACACACAGACAGAGACACACCCACACACACACACACACACACACACACACACACACACACACACACACACACACACACACACACACACACACACACATGCACACACACACACACACACACACACACACACACACACACACACACACACACACACACACACACACACACAGACACACACACACAGACACACACACACACACACACACACACACACACACACACACACACACACACACACACACACACACACACACATGCTACATGCAGGTGATATGGCAGACGGCATTCAGCTTAGACAATTATAGTTTCAGCTTAGACAATTATAGTGGTAGTTATCATACATCTCTGAGTTGCACACAACAGCATGCATGTTTTATAGCAGATGGCATGCACCTTACACAATTACAGTGGTGGTTAGCATACATACCTGTATTGCACCATTTGTGTTAGTAGCCTATGCCCCATACCTGCAACACAATGCATGCACTTTGCACCATTGCACCGCACTGCCTTGGTGTGTGCAACATACACCACATGTTAACAGACCATCGCTGACCTTTGTACATCTGCTACTGATGCTTTGTGTTGGCTACCGCCCCTATGTGTGAGGACATGAGCAGTGAGGTATGTCGACTGCATACTACGTTTGCCTGAGCCCTATCATGCATATCTCCCCAAAGCAGTGCATGTCTGTTCAACATTATTCCGCCTACCCCTGAGCTGAGTCTAGACATTGTGCATGTGGCTGTACACACATGTTTGACATGGCTGTCCCTACTTTGCAATGGTGCCACAGACCAGCACAGGTTTACAGTACACCGGCCTGCTGTGTGGTGTATGACCTTGCCAACCACATATAGTGTGATATGTCTTCTGCTGACGTGTTGAATGACATGCATACATGTGTAACACAATGGTGTCCTTTCCAATCTACAGTACGGTAATGGTGTACCAATGCAGAGATGTGCTATACTAACATGGGCCTTCAGCTGATGCAATGTTGTCTGTCTGCCTTACAAATATGCAGGGACATACTGCACATTGAGCTGATGTGCATAGCCATTGCAGGGCATCATGTGGCTTCACAATTGCTATACAGTGTGAGCTACCAACACAGATCATAGACATGACTATGTTGACATACAATACATATCTAATGTGAAATGTGACCCATGTCACTGAGGTGTATACACACTAAACCCTAATGTGGAATGTGTGACACAGGTCACAGAAGGGTATACAGATGACACCCCTGCACATCTGCAACCATAATACTGATGCCTGGCAACTATGCCCACACATGGCTAACTTAGCAGTACTTTATGTCCCATATGCCATCTGTTTACCTCACACACATGAGGAGCAGACATGACAGTAATGTCTGACACCAGCAAGGTGAATTGTACTGTATCTGTGGCCTGATGTGGCTGTATGTGTATGTTGGGCAACATGTATGCATTTGGATACTGTATAGGTGAATGCTTTCATGTTGTGACACACTCAAGATGTTCAAGATATGTTATGTGGTAGTTTCATGCTATGCCTACACAAGCTGTGCACAGGCCTGTATAATGTTTAGTGTTTCACATCTGCAATATCACCATTACATAAAGGCCGTAGTTGTATTGTGTTGAGCCAATGTACAACAGGGTGTAGACACATGTACATCACTTCTACTGTGTAAGTTGCTTCATGTCTCTGGCCATCCTACATGGCCATGTGTACACATGTTCTGTTCAATGGTTGTGATGGCCATCTTATTTCACATGTCAGTGTTATCCCATATGACACACACCCATAGATGTCATATGCTCCACTGAGGACAGGGTTATGCAGATAAAGGGTGGTATGTATGGGATATGAGACATGTTTTTCAGGATAGTTGAGCAGTGTTGCAGTCAGCCCACTACATGTCATGGACATGTCAGATAGCACATGACATTGTGTGACATTCATAGCAAGGGTATAATCAACAAGGGTGCATCCTGTGGGCCGGTCATACTCCAGCTCCAACACATTTAGAGTGCGTGCACACATATGTTCTCTGTACAGTACTGTTCATATTCCCAGCATGTGTAATGATGATATGTAGTACATGTCACAGTAAGCTGCCTGTCGGGTGCTAGAATCCAAAAACAACGATAGTTGAGTTTAAAATACCTTTATACCAAAGACAACAAAGCTTTCAGGTTAAAAACCCTTTTTCAATGTTTTACAACAGGTACATTGAAAACGCCCACTTATATACACAAGAACAAAATTGATCATGTGACCTGCAGCCACCATCACATGACCTAATAAATGTAAAAACATTCAAAGTTTGTCAAAAATTACCATAGGTATCAAAAATTATCAAAAATTATCAAAAATTATCAAAGGTTAACAAGAATTAACAAAAATTAACACATACTGTAACCATCATACAAAAATTCTAGTGTGTGTATCATTACATAAAATTATACAAAAAATTATACAAAAAATTATATAAAAAATTATATAAAAAACTTTTTAAAACTAGTTTAATCTAGTTTGTTGTATTTTGTTTAGTATGGGTTTTAAAGATACTGAGGCATTCAAACCAGGGGGTACATCAGCTGACAACCTAATTATCCATTCATATTCCCTTAAATCTAATAAATTAGACAGATCACCTCCCCTAGGTGATGCAGTGACACAATCTATAACTTGAAATTTAAAACAGTGTGAAGTATCCCTAGACGCAATATGTTTGAATAATGCATTATTCTCATTAGAATGTCTAATATTTGACTCATGTTCCGTTATGCATTCTTTAAGCTTTCTAGTGGTTTTACCCACATAGAAAGATGGACACATTTGGCATGTTGCTAAATAAACAACATTATTGGTTGTGCAAGTGGCATAACCAAAAAATTTATATTCTTTTCCTGACACAGGATGTTTGAAAATATCCATTTTTAAGGGATCACTATTTTTAAGTATGTCATTACAACTACTACAATTATGACAGGCATATGTGCCATGCTTTGTTGTTACTCTCAAACTAGTTTTCTTATAATTAAAATCTTTATAACCAAGAATATTTTTGAGGGTTCGCATGTTTCTATAACTAAAGTAAGGTTTTTCACCAACTATTAATTTTATATCGTCTTGTGCCAACAGTACTTTCCAATATTTATATATTATTTTATTAATGCTCTCTGACATTGAGTTAAAAGATGTTATAAATCTCAACTTATTAGTGCTTGGCGCAGGCACATTTATAGTTTCCCCTGTTTTTGGTATTTTGTTAAAAATAGGTTCATATAATTCTTCCCTATTACATATAATATACTCTTTAGTATTTATTAATAAATTCATCGGATATCCACTAATCCTAAACTCTTCTTGGGTTTCATCCAACTGCTTTATAAATATATCATGTTCTGAATTTAGTCTACTAACTCTGGCCATTTGGGCCTTAACTATGCCTCTAAAGACATGGGGTGCATGCATGCTGCTTGCATGTAAATATCTACCTGATGCTACTTCTTTCTTAAATATGGATGTATTAATTTCATTACCATGTTTCTTAATTGTTACATCCAAAAAGTTTATACACGTATCAGATGTTTCTATTTTGAATTTTAGATAACTAGTGGTGTTATTCAGAAAGGCAACATATTCCATGAGTTTAGATAAACTTCCTTTCCAAAGAAGGAAGCAGTCGTCCACAAACCTTTGATAAAATATCACGTTATCATTCATAAACTGCTCACCATCACATATATTTACCATCTCCCATTGATATAGAACCAGGTTAGCGTACATATTTGCTACAGGCGTGCCCATTGCTACGCCTGTTTGTTGTAGGTATATGTTGTTATCAAATAGAAATACGTTATTTTTCAGCACCAAGTCTAATAACATACAGACATTTTCTATATATCTAGTTGTATACTTAGAACTTTGTGTCAAGAAATCTCTAATGGAGTCTATCCCAAGGTCATGTGGAATGACCGTAAACAAGGAAGTAATATCCATAACCACCATGTAGATGTCATTAATATTATAATTTATGGCCTTTAGGGCTGTATAGCATAATTTTAACTTTTCAAGAAAATCTGCTGTATCCTTAAGTACTGTTTTACATATAGATAATAAAGGTTGTAATTGTTTCTGTAGATACAGGGATATTGGCTCCGTAATCCAGCCTTTACCGGATACTATCGGCCTCATTGGTGGCTTGTCTATAGATTTATGCACTTTGGGGACCCCATACAATTGTGGAATTATTGGACAAGGGACCGTAAAAAACTGAAACAAGTCTAATGATATGTCACATGATAATTGAAGCTCATAAATACACATATTCACATAGCTTATGCATTTCTTAACATCTAACTGTGTTATTTGCTTAAATGCAGCTGGATCTTCTAATAATAGCAAGACTGACTGTTTATATTTGCACTCATCCATAATGACTATGGCGCCACCTTTGTCGGCCGCCTTAATAATGATGTTATTATTATTTATAAGTTCTTTCAATCCCAGATGTTCAAGGTATGTGATGTTGTAAGATGCATTGAATCTTTTACTAGCATAAAGCTTTCTAATATCAAATTCACATAAGTTATAAAATGCAGTCAAAACGGGTGGATAGCTTGGTATAAATGTGCTTCGTCTCTTGCACATACTAGCATTATAGTCATTGGTTTTAAAGATTAACTTTAGTGCTATGGATCTAATAAAAAGTTTTAAATCAGTCAAAACGTTGACCATATCTTCCGCTCGCGTGGGTATGAAACCCAGTCCCTTATTTAGCAATGTTACGTGCTCTTTGTTTAACGTAAATGTTGAAAGATTAATAATACTTGCCATTATCTTCTGGCTACTTTGTGCTGTTTTTGCGGACTGTCATATTTCCTTTTGAAACCACTTGCGGATTGTTATTCCTCGTAGTTGATCTGCCCCTTGACATTGATCTACTGCCAAATCTCTTGTCCTTTTCTTTTATACGTTCTGCATCCTGCAGTTGAAACGGTTTAGTGAAAAAATTTTTTAAAGTTTGTTGTGAAGCCGATACGGTCTGTTTTATCTGGTTACCATCTATTCCTGGTGCTTGAGCACCTTCCACGCCATGTTGCGAGCTTATCGCCCCCTCGTCAAGGACTGATGACGTATGCCGCCTCAAGGTAGTGCCTACTTCAACCGGAATACTATGATCTTCATTCAGCGGTAAATTTAAAGATGCAGACGTTAATTCTGGAAAATTGTCCAGAGAGTCTAGAGATATAATGGTTGGTGTTTGCTTTACACTATGTTGTGCTACATTGGACATTAGATCAAAGGACTCGTCTTTGTTTGTTTTAGTGTTTGTAGATGTCTCATGTTTCGGCCAAGAAAAAATATTACCCAATTGGTAATCAGAAATATCCCGTAGCAGTTTTCTTTTCTTCACGACCTCCAGGCGATCATCCAAAGTGCTCAACCTGTCCATCATAGAATTGTACATTGATTGGACATTAGTAAAGCCTGGTAGAGCTAGAATCTCCTCCTCCTTCAATAAAATTTCTGATTTTAATTCTTTTTCAATATCTAGAAAGAATTTATTCATTAATAACATGTACTCCTTACTCAGTTTCAAGTTCAAAGTCTGCCACTGCTTTAGTAATTCCGGGTAGGTGTTCCCGTAAGAAGGCATTTTTGTAATTCTTAGCCCTCGAGGGGCTATGCCTTGTTCCATATAGGCATCAAAGCTGTAGCGCTGCCACTGCAGGCGCTTATATGTACCAACTTTCCTCTCTAACGCCTGTATTTGGCGTTCAAAGTCCAGCACATTTATAGTAGTAGAATCACTCTCTTTGGACGCTGATGGTATCGTACCAGGCATTAAATTCAACAGTGGATTGACTTCCTTCTCAAACAACGATTTAAGTCGATTGTGATGATCCATTGCTGGCTGCAGCAGGCTGTAGTGGAACCCAACTTCAGTGCAAAATGAAACACGTTGAAGCAAAGCACTGAGACAAGATTCACAAATCCAAAAACAACGATAGTTGAGTTTAAAATACCTTTATACCAAAGACAACAAAGCTTTCAGGTTAAAAACCCTTTTTCAATGTTTTACAACAGGTACATTGAAAACGCCCACTTATATACACAAGAACAAAATTGATCATGTGACCTGCAGCCACCATCACATGACCTAATAAATGTAAAAACATTCAAAGTTTGTCAAAAATTACCATAGGTATCAAAAATTATCAAAAATTATCAAAGGTTAACAAGAATTAACAAAAATTAACACATACTGTAACCATCATACAAAAATTCTAGTGTGTGTATCATTACATAAAATTATACAAAAAATTATACATCAGGTAGATATTTACATGCAAGCAGCATGCATGCACCCCATGTCTTTAGAGGCATAGTTAAGGCCCAAATGGCCAGAGTTAGTAGACTAAATTCAGAACATGATATATTTATAAAGCAGTTGGATGAAACCCAAGAAGAGTTTAGGATTAGTGGATATCCGATGAATTTATTAATAAATACTAAAGAGTATATTATATGTAATAGGGAAGAATTATATGAACCTATTTTTAACAAAATACCAAAAACAGGGGAAACTATAAATGTGCCTGCGCCAAGCACTAATAAGTTGAGATTTATAACATCTTTTAACAATGTCAGAGAGCATTAATAAAATAATATATAAATATTGGAAAGTACTGTTGGCACAAGACGATATAAAATTAATAGTTGGTGAAAAACCTTACTTTAGTTATAGAAACATGCGAACCCTGAAAAATATTCTTGGTTATAAAGATTTTAATTATAAGAAAACTAGTTTGAGAGTAACAACAAAGCATGGCACATATGCCTGTCATAATTGTAGTAGTTGTAATGACATACTTAAAAATAGTGATCCCTTAAAAATGGATATTTTCAAACATCCTGTGTCAGGAAAAGAATATAAATTTTTTGGTTATGCCACTTGCACAACCAATAATGTTGTTTATTTAGCAACATGCCAAATGTGTCCATCTTTCTATGTGGGTAAAACCACTAGAAAGCTTAAAGAACGCATAACGGAACATAAGTCAAATATTAGACCTTCTAATGAGAATAATGCATTATTCAAACATATTGCGTCTAGGGATACTTCACACTGTTTTAAATTTCAAGTTATACATTGTGTCACTGCATCACCTAGGGGAGGTGATCTGTCCAATTTATTAGATTTAAGGGAATATGAATGGATAATTAGGTTGTCAGCTGATGTACCCCCTGGTTTGAATGCCTCAGTATCTTTAAAACCCATACTAAACAAAATACAACAAACTAGATTAAACTAGTTTTAAAAAGTTTTTTATATAATTTTTTATATAATTTTTTGTATAATTTTTTGTATAATTTTATGTAATGATACACACACTAGAATTTTTGTATGATGGTTACAGTATGTGTTAATTTTTGTTAATTCTTGTTAACCTTTGATAATTTTGATAATTTTTGATAATTTTGATACCTATGGTAATTTTTGACAAACTTTGAATGTTTTTACATTTATTAGGTCATGTGATGGTGGCTGCAGGTCACATGATCAATTTTGTTCTTGTGTATATAAGTGGGCGTTTTCAATGTACCTGTTGTAAAACATTGAAAAAGGGTTTTTAACCTGAAAGCTTTGTTGTCTTTGGCATAAAGGTATTTTAAACTCAACTATCGTTGTTTTTGGATTTGTGAATCTTGTCTCAGTGCTTTGCTTCAACGTGTTTCATTTTGCACTGAAGTTGGGTTCCACTACAGCCTGCTGCAGCCAGCAATGGATCATCACAATCGACTTAAATCGTTGTTTGAGAAGGAGGTCAATCCACTGTTGAATTTAATGCCTGGTACGATACCATCAGCGTCCAAAGAGAGTGATTCTACTACTATAAATGTGCTGGACTTTGAACGCCAAATACAGGCGTTAGAGAGGAAAGTTGGTACATATAAGCGCCTGCAGTGGCAGCGCTACAGCTTTGATGCCTATATGGAACAAGGCATAGCCCCTCGAGGGCTAAGAATTACAAAATGCCTTACGAACACCTACCCGGAATTACTAAAGCAGTGGCAGACTTTGAACTTGAAACTGAGTAAGGAGTACATGTTATTAATGAATAAATTCTTTCTAGATATTGAAAAAGAATTAAAATCAGAAATTTTATTGAAGGAGGAGGAGACGCTAGCTCTACCAGGCTTTACTAATGTCCAATCAATGTACAATTCTATGATGGACAGGTTGAGCACTTTGGATGATCGCCTGGAGGTCGTGAAGAAAAGAAAACTGCTACGGGATATTTCTGATTACCAATTGGGTAATATTTTTTCTTGGCCGAAACATGAGACATCTACAAACACTAAAACAAACAAAGACGAGTCCTCTGATCTAATGTCCAATGTAGCACAACATAGTGTAAAGCAAACACCAACCATTATATCTCTAGACTCTCTGGACAATTTTCCAGAATTAACGTCTGCATCTTTAAATTTACCGCTGAATGAAGATCATAGTATTCCGGTTGAAGTAGGCACTACCTTGAGGCGGCATACGTCATCAGTCCTTGACGAGGCGATAAGCTCAACATGGCGTGGAAGGTGCTCAAGCACCAGGAATAGATGGTAACCAGATAAAACAGACCGTGATCGCTTCACAACAAACTTTAAAAATTTTTCACTAAACCGTTCAACTGCAGGATGCAGAACGATAAAAGAAAAGGACAAGAGATTTGGCAGTAGATCAATGTCAAGGGCAGATCAACTACGAGGAATAACAATCCGCAAGTGGTTTAAAAGGAAATATGACAGTCCGCAAAAACAGCACAAAGTAGCCAGAAGATAATGGCAAGTATTATTAATCTTTCAACATTTACGTTAAACAAAGAGCACGTAACATTGCTAAATAAGGGACTGGGTTTCATACCCATGAAGGAAGATATGGTCAACGTTTTGACTGATTTAAAACTTTTTATTAGATCCATAGCACTAAAGTTAATCTTTAAAACCAATGACTATAATGCTAGTATGTGCAAGAGACGAAGCACATTTATACCAAGCTATCCACCCGTTTTGACTGCATTTTATAACTTATGTGAATTTGATATTAGAAAGCTTTATGCTAGTAAAAGATTCAATGCATCTTACAACATCACATACCTTGAACATCTGGGATTGAAAGAACTTATAAATAATAACATCATTATTAAGGCGACAAAGGTGGCGCCATAGTCATTATGGATGAGTGCAAATATAAACAGTCAGTCTTGCTATTATTAGAAGATCCAGCTGCATTTAAGCAAATAACACAGTTAGATGTTAAGAAATGCATAAGCTATGTGAATATGTGTATTTATGAGCTTCAATTATCATGTGACATATCATTAGACTTGTTTCAGTTTTTACGTCCCTTGTCCAATAATTCCACAATTGTATGGGGTCCCCAAAGTGCATAAATCTATAGACAAGCCACCAATGAGGCCGATAGTATCTGGTAAAGGCTGGATTACGGAGCCAATATCCCTGTATCTACAGAAACAATTACAACCTTTATTATCTATATGTAAAACAGTACTTAAGGATACAGCAGATTTTCTTGAAAAGTTAAAATTATGCTATACAGCCCTAAAGGCCATAAATTATAATATTAATGACATCTACATGGTGGTTATGGATATTACTTCCTTGTTTACGGTCATTCCACATGACCTTGGGATAGACTCCATTAGAGATTTCTTGACACAAAGTTCTAAGTATACAACTAGATATATAGAAAATGTCTGTATGTTATTAGACTTGGTGCTGAAAAATAACGTATTTCTATTTGATAACAACATATACCTACAACAAACAGGCGTAGCAATGGGCACGCCTGTAGCAAATACGTACGCTAACCTGGTTCTATATCAATGGGAGATGGTAAATATATGTGATGGTGAGCAGTTTATGAATGATAACGTGATATTTTATCAAAGGTTTGTGGACGACTGCTTCCTTCTTTGGAAAGGAAGTTTATCTGAACTCATGGAATATGTTGCCTTTCTGAATAACACCACTAGTTATCTAAAATTCAAAATAGAAACATCTGATACGTGTATAAACTTTTTGGATGTAACAATTAAGAAACATGGTAATGAAATTAATACATCCATATTTAAGAAAGAAGTAGCATCAGGTAGATATTTACATGCAAGCAGCATGCATGCACCCCATGTCTTTAGAGGCATAGTTAAGGCCCAAATGGCCAGAGTTAGTAGACTAAATTCAGAACATGATATATTTATAAAGCAGTTGGATGAAACCCAAGAAGAGTTTAGGATTAGTGGATATCCGATGAATTTATTAATAAATACTAAAGAGTATATTATATGTAATAGGGAAGAATTATATGAACCTATTTTTAACAAAATACCAAAAACAGGGGAAACTATAAATGTGCCTGCGCCAAGCACTAATAAGTTGAGATTTATAACATCTTTTAACTCAATGTCAGAGAGCATTAATAAAATAATATATAAATATTGGAAAGTACTGTTGGCACAAGACGATATAAAATTAATAGTTGGTGAAAAACCTTACTTTAGTTAAAGAAACATGCGAACCCTGAAAAATATTCTTGGTTATAAAGATTTTAATTATAAGAAAACTAGTTTGAGAGTAACAACAAAGCATGGCACATATGCCTGTCATAATTGTAGTAGTTGTAATGACATACTTAAAAATAGTGATCCCTTAAAAATGGATATTTTCAAACATCCTGTGTCAGGAAAAGAATATAAATTTTTTGGTTATGCCACTTGCACAACCAATAATGTTGTTTATTTAGCAACATGCCAAATGTGTCCATCTTTCTATGTGGGTAAAACCACTAGAAAGCTTAAAGAACGCATAACGGAACATAGGTCAAATATTAGACATTCTAATGAGAATAATGCATTATTCAAACATATTGCATCTAGGGATACTTCACACTGTTTTAAATTTCAAGTTATAGATTGTGTCACTGCATCACCTAGGGGAGGTGATCTGTCCAATTTATTAGATTTAAGGGAATATGAATGGATAATTAGGTTGTCAGCTGATGTACCCCCTGGTTTGAATGCCTCAGTATCTTTAAAACCCATACTAAACAAAATACAACAAACTAGATTAAACTAGTTTTAAAAAGTTTTTTATATAATTTTTTATATAATTTTTTGTATAATTTTTTGTATAATTTTATGTAATGATACACACACTAGAATTTTTGTATGATGGTTACAGTATGTGTTAATTTTTGTTAATTCTTGTTAACCTTTGATAATTTTTGATAATTTTTGATACCTATGGTAATTTTTGACAAACTTTGAATGTTTTTACATTTATTAGGTCATGTGATGGTGGCTGCAGGTCACATGATCAATTTTGTTCTTGTGTATATAAGTGGGCGTTTTCAATGTACCTGTTGTAAAACATTGAAAAAGGGTTTTTAACCTGAAAGCTTTGTTGTCTTTGGTATAAAGGTATTTTAAACTCAACTATCGTTGTTTTTGGGTGCTAGAATCCGCCACATAACGCAAGCACTCAGGTCTCTCAACAGCAGGTACAAGTACGACTCAGTCATTGTTGGGAGGGTGGCCTAATGGTTAAGGTGTTTGCCTTACAAACATAAGGTGCAGGGTTTGAATCTCACAAGGGATAATTGGCTAGGCTTAAAATGTCTCGCAAGGGCAGTTAGCCTAGTACTAACCTATGAACTATGAAACTAACCTATGAACTATGTCCCTACAGTGAAACACACCTCCACCATTGTATTCACTGTTGTCCACACATCTGGCAATGACAGTTTGGAAGGTTTAGTGTAGGTGTTTCATATAGTCTTCAATTGTTTCACATGGGTAAACACTGTGATGCATTGCAGGTCTGACCAGTGTCCATTAACAGGACCACCATACATTATGTGTATGTGTGTTACGGCAGATAGCATGCAATTAATATGTTCTGTGCATTATCAAGCCTGGTAAATAATAACAATCTCACCTGACACAGGCCGCTGTTGCTGCAAAATGCCAGAGGTCCCTAAACAGGAGTGTCACAGCAGTAAGATCATTATCCACACCTGTGTGATAGCTACAGGGTGCAATGTCCATGTTAGCACATAAGCCGGTACAATACACTATACTATGGAGTATGCACATCTGTGCATACATAGAGTAGCAGACTATAGTATGTGGCATGTGTGCATACATGCCTTGCATGTGATGTTACATTACATATTGTACAGTAACACATGTAACTATGTGAAATATAGTTGTGTTATATGTGCAGTAGTGACTTACAAGGCAACTCCAGGCTCGGTGGTTGAGAGACACTCAGCTCCACAATACCAGCTAAAGCTTGTAGATGGAGGTCTGCAGGTGTCCACAGGTTGGCCAGTAGCTCCTCGGTACATGTCAGTGGGGGCTGGGTGAATGGCCTCCCACCTGTTGCACCTTGTTCCCTGGCGATTGCATTAGCATGCTGTTTTGTCCATCTTATGAGGTCAGTGCAGTGTCAGCACACCTGCTGATAGGAGCGATTCTGACCACCAACATCATTTACCCTCCTGCAGAGTTCCTTCCACAGGGCATCCAGCTGCTGTGCATCCTGTGGCACATGGCTGAAGAGTGTGTTGTCGAGGAGGTATGGGAAGAGGACCTCATCCTCCACGTGGCTGTACACCAGCAGTCTGCTATGTGGCATACCTGGAAGACATAATGATGGAGACAGGTCACAGTAACTCACAGAGAAGTATAGAAGTACAGCTGAACATACATGTGTATCACATTTATTAAGACTACAAATACGTCTTTGCAAATCTACATGACACTAACACCACTGACATGTATAAATCACACAGATTTGGCACTTACTGGTGATGTGATGTTATCTCCATATATATGTGTGCCATGTGATGACATTGCTCATACACCATGTGGATGTTGTCTTGCTGTGGGCATGTCTGTTTGCCTGTACTGGTGTCTTTACCTATCAGATAATGCCTGGATGTGTTCACATTAATGCAATCGACCTTAATGTTGTGTATATGTCACATATACAGTCATATATAGCCATTAGGGACATGACCTGTGACCCAGCAGACTTGCAAGCATGTATGTGTTTTGCCATATACATCTACATGGCACTGCACAGCCGTGTAGCATCCTGCTATGTATTGCCTGTGTTGCACATGTGTAAAACATGGGGCAATAGCTAGCCTGATGGTATTTGCAGGGTTGGATGTCAACTATAACATGTATGGTCATAGTGATCTAGTAGGCTATATGCCCTGGGCCATTTATAAGCCTAGGCAGACAGGTTACCTAGCTGTAGGCAACAGACAGGTAAGTTTCAGTGGCCAGTTCAAGCAGTGCCACAGAATTGATCCACAGAGTTACTGATATATTTGGCATGCGGTCATCACACCATGTCACAGAGAGGGGCGATGTGCAGTTTTGCTGGACAGGGATGCATAGTATGGCAAGAGTATGTTAAGTGTATGGGACAGAGATCTGTCAGGCATGTGGTGATCCTTGTACTAGAAAGGTGGATGTCCATGAAGTATGTGTTTATTTGGGATCAGGATGTGTTAAGGGTAGCATGTCCAACACCTCTGGGTTGGACATGGCTTTATTCAGGGTAGGCTGCATGCTACATAGTACAGCTAGGGATTGGATAGGGCAGTGTAGGCCATCTACACATGGGCAATAACCCTTAAAGGAAATATGTGATCTATTATGGGTCACATGGGTGTTGAGTATGGCTGAGCAATTATCTCTATATTCCTGGATGGCACCCTGTTATGATTAGGGGTGCCACATATGACTACCTGTCTGGTGTGGTGAAGTAACTATCAAAGGAAAGAGTACTGTCCAGCTGCATCCCATACACACAGCTGCCATTATGCTGACCGCTGCCTAGGTGGTAGTTCATGGGTACAGGGTTTGTAACATAGGGGATGACAATGCAACACTTAGCTGTCAGATTGTGGCCATACATCACACACCACACATCTGACACACTAAGGCCCTTCTGTATGTTGAACACAGCCACATTGAGTCGACTATTGCTCCTAGTTTATAGTCATTTGCAAACATCAATAGGCTGATGCCTTCTGTGTTAGTCTGTGTGGTATAGATAACAAAGAGGGGGAGTACCAGGAATGAACCCTGTATTACTGTGGTTGGCACTGGTTTGATGTGCATCTATTAGTCAGACACATTTTGTAGTGTTGGTTCTGCCAGCAGTCCAGTTGCCAACCACTCCTGTGACATAGGAATATACACCTAGTTTACTGAGTGTAGCTGGAACACAGTATGGGTGATGGTGTCCTACGACCTGGCAAGGTCATGGTATATAGTGTGAATCAACCCTACTGTCATCTACATCTGTACCGAGTACATCAAATACGTTGATCACGGTTCATGGCCTTACAGAGCAGACTCAGCAGAGTAGTTGTGCACTATTTCCCATTATCAATGGTGTCTCCCCCTTTATGGGGTGTGATAACTGTTGCTGTGCACCATTCAGTGTGTACACAGCCTGACATGGAGCTATGATTGAACATGATGTGTATGTGGATAGCTGAATTTTCTTACATTTGTGTAGGATACACCATGGGATGTTGACAGGTCCCATGAAAGCTGTATGTATGGCTTTAGAGATTGCAGCTTGTACCTGCATAGTTGTTATTACAGGAGGCCTGTAGTGTACATGGATATATTACTAAGTGTACCTGTTGGGGAGTGGGAGTGGGTTTAGGTTCTCCAAGACCCTATCTGGATGAACAGGTGCTATTTCTGTAGGTGCAGTACTTCCCATGCCATAGTGCTGTGCAGCATGGCAGGTCTTGTCATTACCATTACAATTAATGACAAAGCTATAGAATGTTCTGTACTTGGCCTTATATGTGGCTGATTAGTTTCACAGTAGCTTTGTGTGGTTTTATATGGTGTAACTGCATCTTACTGAGGCTGACTAGGGATCACCTACACTCATGTGTGTTCACTCTTGCAATAGCTACTACCTTCTGTGGTACAGTTTAAAGCATGGTACCACCAGTTTGCCTTCTTGTTTGTGTTGGGTGAAATCCTGGTTCTGTTTCAATGGCACAATCATTGCACATATGTGACTGCTTAAGGTTAATTTGTGTAAGAGTCAGCATTTTCAAATGCATTGTCCATCTGCATGGGTGCCATTACAGTCACCACTCTGCTCTTAGGAAACATAACATTGGCATTGGAGACTAACTATGTGTAGCATACTGTTAGCCCTGTTTGTGTGACTACTGTGATCCAGGTCAGTGGGGTTGATGGAATCCAACATGCATTGAGTGCAGGTGTTGGTACATGAGGAGTCTTCCCAGTTCATAATGGAATAGTTGAGAGTAGCTATTATTATGGTTCTGTCTCAGACCTAATCTTCCCCATTACAGCACATTATGACAGTTGGGAAATCTGCGGCCTGGTGGATGATCTGTCTCAAGGTGCAATTAGAATTCCACTTTGGCACAAAGGTAGTTGCTCAACATAATACATCTGAAGTTATGCAAGTGCAACTAGCGTGGGGGTGTACTGGTGGGTGATCTGTCGCAAGGTGCAATTTGAATTCCACTTTGGCACAAAGGTAGTTGCTCAGCATAATGCATCTGAAGTTATGCAAGTGCAACTAGCGTGGGGGTGTACATATCCTTCAGGAATATGGACACACCTGCGGCCCGTGTGTTCCAATAAAGGATAATGGGCAAGAGGTGAGGTATGTGTTATAACATGGTCATGCAGGTGTGCTCTCTGGAGCATTGAAACATGTCTCAGCCACTGCACAGATATGTTCTCCATGTTAGAGATTGACATATGTGTGTCCGTATAGTGTTTCTGACTTGTATCATTGTGTAGCGAGACCCGCAGTTTATTGCTTGGCTGTCCCTGTAACAGCAGTGGACCTTCACTTGAACTGTGCATGATGAAGGCACTTTAGGGGAAGCATGAGCTCTAGGCAGTATCCAGATTCCCAGGGTGACAGGTCCAGGCCCTGTCTGGCAAAGCATCATGGTCTGTCAACCATGTTATCCCAGGCAGACAGATACTGGATACCCTTTGACTTGCACCACTACACTAGACAATTGTGGAATACATTCCTTTTGTCCCTGTACTGCAGTATCATTCTGGCCAATGGCAGAATGCTACCCAGGCCTTGGGACATACCTGCATGGGCTACAAGACCTGACAGTTCCTACATGTGTTTCCATGCAGTCCAGGCTACTGCATCACAGGTCCTGCACAACAACATGGAATATGCCAGAGCCATGTGTATAGTTCAAAAGGTGGTCTGAGTGTATGGGTATGTGGCTAATCATGGCAGACAGGCAGCTGACAGTATGTATGCCCTCGTATAGGTTGGTGTGTAACATAGTGCTAGAGTTTGCATTCACAAATGAGTACTGCTGGGCATGTTTCCAGCCATGTGTTCTGAGGTGTGGCACAATTATGCAAACTATGTCATACAGTTTGTGTATTTCGGTGTCTATCTGTTCCAGCTTGGGGGGTCACTTGTTTGGCCAGATACTTAGAAGCATCTGTGAATGTGTGTGATTTCTGGTAGTGTGTGTGGGTGTCCTTACTGTGTTCTGGTAAGGGTATGTGTTGATTGTGTTGATGAGCTGCATGTGTTAACCTACACCTCATGACTGTCCAGTCCATTCCTGGCTGTAGATTGGGCTGCCTTCCAGCTTACCTCTGTAGCTGCATCCCAAACAATGTGTGGGGTGTGGTGTTAGGTGGGTTTGGCAGTGTACATGGCATAGAAATTACATTCCCCCAGGATGGCCACATACACAAAGTTGACATTAGTAAACACCAGTAGCTGACTAGTGGACATGCCTGTATGAGCATTCAGTACTACAAGTACCAAGTACTGTATTTAGTTTATGTATTGCTTATGAAGATGTTTTAGACAGTGATGCTAACATGTAAATATCTGTGTTATGGACGTGACAACACTGGCTATTACAGAAACATTGTAGCTACCTTTAGCAGCAATCCTCCTCTGAGGTGCACATCACATCCTGTTAGTTGATTACAGATGATGCAAGTGTCTACAGGTCTGTTTCCTTCTCTGGGTATATACTCACATATTCACCAGGACCATGAGCTCTGCTGGGCACAGACATCCACTCTCCAAACAGAGTCATGTATCAATAGACTCTGATGCCACTATCAACATGATCAGGATATAATCAGATAGTGTGAACCATCACATATAAAGCGGCTATTACACATGGGCAGCTGTCTCCTACATCTTACACTCCTACTACAGATGTTACACTGGAGTTAAAGATGATATGCAACCTGTTTCATTACCAGTGCTGTCACTACCTTGCATACAGTATGTGAAAGTGGCTGTTAGGTTGGCAATGAAAGGTTGGGCTACACAAACCCGGTAGTTCAACCAGTGTGTCTCTACTCTCAATATCCACTCTATGTAGATGTGCACATAGCCATTTGTCCCAGCCCTGTAACAAGGGGCACTACACATTTGCATAACATGTACACATGCACAGCTCTTATTGCTTGCAAATGATACTAGAGAGGTCCAGCCCTATAACAGGGGTCACTACACATTTGCATAACATGTACACATGCACAGCTCTTATTGCTTGCAAACGATACTAGAGAGGTCCAGCACTGTAACAAGGGTCACTACACATTTGCATAACATGTGCACATGCACAGCTGTTATTGCTTGCAAACAATACTAGAGAGGTGGATATTACATGTGTTACGTGCATGGATAGTTACCTGGCTCTTCCAGTTATCTTTGCTATCATGCTGCTAAATTGTCAGATGAATACAAATGATATGTATCCTGTTATTGACTATTGTAATTGCCAATAGACATAACTACTGTTTGCATAACATAACAGAACTGCTATGTAGAATAGAATACAGATCTGCCTAAAATACTGTACATTACACAGTTATTGGCACAATATCCCACAATGCACACCATATTTGCATGGTAAGCCCACCTTTAACATGTTCATCTTACTTATACACCCATACATATATTGACTGTTACAATATATCGACATATACTATCCCCTGTTATCGCACATACTTGTTAGACCAATCCTGAAACTGACAGTGGCTGGAAGCGAATTGGTGGGTTCCAAGCCCATATCATCCCTTGTGGTATATGTGGAGTTTGCCGTGCGACCTACAGCAGTACACACACAGAATATTACAAGCATTACTACTGCTCAACAATACATCGCTACAAGATAGCTATTTCCACTATATGCATTGATTACACTGTAATTCTTACAGAACAGGTACTACATACACAGACATACTACATGTTATACATACCTTCTTAGCAATCGGTGGTGTTATTGACTAGTATAATACTCGTTTTCAGTTCGTCTTTCAGTGTTTTGTACTGTCCTACAGGTAGATACAGATGGTTTGAATGTGTGACAAGGCAACCTTTTATAGATACAGATCAGTAACATCTGCTATCCCAATAACCAGTTGGTGCTAATGACATGCACATCAGCTGTGCTGCTACTGCCTTAGCCAATACCATGGCTACAGGGGAGTATAATTGAGTACTCCACTTGGGTGTTGTCCCTTTGCCTTTCTTGTGAGGAAGACAGCATGGAAGTGTTGTTTGCAATCTATTGCAACAGCTGTATGGAGATGAACAGTAATGTGTATAATGCCTAGAGGATTTAGTCTAAATGTGAGTACTGCTGTTATATTTCTGAACTTTGCTACTTGTGCAGGGTTTGTCTGTACCTAATACTTCTGCATATGTTTCAGTCTGGCCAGGTTGTTTGACCAGCTCAAGGCTGCATAGCTATGCATATAATGTTAGGGGGTTTACAGTGTGCTTACCAGACATATTTAGTTTGGTGTTAATGTGTATCATACTGCGCTGATAATCAGCACTCGGTAACACTTCCTGGTGTACGAACCTTTCAGCCCTCTGAAACGGGATTAGTTCATGCAAACCCTGTTACATCAGCAGCTGTTCAATTGTATAACAGCAACTCTTTTACATAGGGCCATGTTAGTGTGTCTGTGTCCAGGTATGTTAAGGTTTCAGCAGATGTTGTACAGTAGTTGAATAATTGGTTATGGTATGACAGTATGTATTGATGTAATTATTTTGGTTGTGGGGTAGATGTTGGTGGATGTACATAGCACATGCAGATGTGTAGAAACCCCTTTTATACAACATCTATATATGTGTGTGAGTGTTCTTTCCCTATGTGAACACCTATCCCTTAGTGGACTAATACTACGGTAATTGCAGGCTGATTCATTAAGGCACAGTTAAATAATGGAGTACATGGTTGCGGGTTCTACTCCTGGAAGGTGTTATTATTTTACCTCTCAGAGTAGGCACTGGTAGGGAAAGTGTGAATAATGCATATTTACGTGGTTGTAAGCAGGTTTGCCCATGGTCTGTGTGACATTAAGCAAAGGTTAAACCTGTGAAGTGCTTCTCAGTTTACCATGTTTCAGTGCCGCTTGCCATCATGCAAACCAGTGGAAACCCGCTTACAACTGCTTAAGAGTGCTTTAATTCACCTGCATCCAACAGCCCTTATTCTGGCCCTCAAAATAACCTAACAGCCCTTGAATCTAGGACCATGAACACCACAGTCACTGACTTTGCCACTAAGGCATCTGAGATATGTACAAATGTTATGGTGTTTAGAATATACATTGTACTACAGACATTCCTCACCACTGAAAACAAATGTGACAGTCAGTTGGTGTACATATGTCTGATACATGTTAATGTTCATATGTTTGTGAAATTAGGTGTTGCAATGTGACATGACAGGGTGTATTATGGATGAGAAAGGTTCTTGTTTTGTGTCCTTTTTATATTGTCCCCATACTCCATGTATACCCCTCCAGTTCACTTATTGGAGAACTGACCCAGGCCCTCCTTGATGCATGTTTGCATTACCCATCATTCTTCCCCCACTTCACATGCACAACAACCACCCCTTCTATGGTGATTTAGGTTAATATTAATTGTTATAATATCAGAGCTGCATGTGTTTTGTGTACACTCCAATTCTTTTGGAGTGCTTCTATGTCACAAAGTGTGTTCATAGATGTTTATATATATGGCTATTGATGTAACTGTATAATATATATATATATATATATATATATATATATATATATATATGTGCAGACATCATTGACATGTATATATATATATATATTTCGTATTAATGTGCAACAGTAATACATATGTAGACTGGAATGTGTTGGTTCACAAACTACAGCACATTACAATGTACTGTACATATGTACACAAAGTGACTGTCCCATTTGTGATCATTACAGTGAAATGCATATGGTATAAGGTGTAGTCTCAAGACCATAAAACATGTATATACCTCGGATGGCTTAGTGGTAAGTCCTATGACTATAGTGTGCATGGTCCAGGGTTCAACACCTGCGATGCATTACAAATGTTTTTTACTACAGAAAAAGGTTCATTTAAGCAGTTTTAAGCATGTTTAAAAGTGTTTGTGTGACATTATAGCAGTGGTTAAACACAGTTAAACAAACTTTGTAATGTATAACCTGGGCGCGCAAACACCGCCACATCCACTAACTACTCAGGATATATACATGTCAGTGAAGTAACATCTCACTATGGGCTGACGTAACATTACATTCTCTGTTGACTGTACTCTCCAGTACACATGGGTTTATATGGGTGTTTCGAATGTTTATTATACAGACGATTACTACCTACATATGCAAGCTGTGGTTAAGGTATACTTTTGAACATGATAAACATCTCTGCCTTTATCGGGATTGGAACCTCGAATGCACAGATACTAATGCGGATGCTGTAACCAATACACTGTTGACATTAACGTTGCTTCCGCCTATATCCTATTTAGATGGTTTCTATGTGTAAGCTAGGCTAAGCAAAGGACCCCAAACTCACTGAGCTTCACGTACTCTTGAAATAACATATAACAAATGTACTGTGAGACAATACATTACATACCTAACTACATTAGGGATAGCCCCTCACTGCCACACTTCAAGAGAAACCTTGTTGTGTGAATGGGTAACAGAATATACACCCCTGGGATCATGTGTCCCAGAACCATACAGCCAGGGGTGGAGGAGCCTGTCCAGTTTGATAGTTGCGAGACCTGTTAGGGGAATTGAATGGTGTTGAATTGTCACATTAACATGCCCTCTTTAGATCACTAAGTGCCCTTATCACCCTCCACAACCTCAGTCTTCAACAGCTTCCAGCAACTCTGCCTGGAATTGCTTCATTGGCTATGCTTGACAGAGGCTCAGTTACTTCATCAATGGTGCAGGGAAAGCCAACACACTGTAGCTATGCTTCTAATTGCCCTTGAGCAGATAGGTAGTAGGCTATCTGTGAACCTCTAAAGTGCAGGCCATCACAGCCATAATATGTGAATAAACAGACCTTCAGATCACAATATACAGTGAGAAATCACCATGTAGTCAGGAAACAGTTAAGTACAGCAAGAACATACAGAACACTGATACTTAGTTATTCCAAAAGCCTATCGTGGAAGCTAGAAGACTTGTACAAGTTTAAGGCTTTCTATTGTTTACCAGCAGGTTACCTACAGGAGAGATGAAAAACAAGCACAGATGGGGAACATGCATGCAACGATACCATACCGGCCTATGTGTCAGCCTTAGGCTTTGGAATACTGGCCAAGGCTATTGGCACCCCCATGGTGCCTTATTTAGGAGAGTTTCGAAGGTGAATAACAGCTCCATAAACAGCACAATAGCAGATTCAATGAGGGTTATGCTACTCAACACCAGGGGTTGTGATCACAACATGCATGCACTCACAGCACTCCTCAGGATGGACAACATCAACATCTGTGTAGTAACTGAGATCTGTCTTAAGGCTCCTGAGAGCACACCAGCACTACCAGACTACAACCCATACCACACATTTCAGCCACAGAACATGGACTGACACAGACATGGAGGGGCTGTATCCATATTCATCAGGGATACCCACACCTCCAGGTTAGTGGGGCAGCATGATACCTCTGAGATCATCCATGTGCAGCTAACATCAGCCACAACTGCAATGTAAACTGTGGCCTGCTACAGATTACCCTCCATGACCCAGGACCATCACTCTACCTACCTGGAGACAGTAGAGAACATGACAGTCCTAATGTACACCCTGGCATTGGTCGATGTCAACTACCATACCATTAACTGGGAAACGTACTCCGGTACTCACTTCCAGGCCCAGCGCTTCCTGGAATTTATCACCTCATATGCCCTATATCAGGTGATAACCTCCCTAACGTGGGGTGGAAACTACTACAAGTGGTCATCACCAACATGGGCAACAGGTGCACCACAGCGGAGGTTAACCGGTCACTGGTTAGATCTGAACATGAACTATTCACTGCTTCCATACCCAAGCATCTCCCCCACCCACGGATACCACAGTGTATACCTTTCCTACAGCTAAATTTACACTACTAGTGACAGGGGTGGGGAGTTTTACAGCCTCCATGCTAAGGGGAAACATTGCTCAAGATACAGACAAATTTACAAATGCAATCTATAAGCATCTACACGGATGTATGGATTGTGCCATCACTGGTAAACTAAGACTCACTCCTAGACAAGTACACCGGTCTGGTGGACCTCTGCAATAAACAGGCTATACTACAGAAGTAGGACAGTGTTCCCAGACAAACAGCAAATCCCACGAAGTGCAGATATCCATGACCACTATTAGTATGATTCACAGGTCCCTCATGACATAATCCAAGGCTAACATCAGCAGGAGAATACGCAAGGATTCAAAAGATAACCACAAAGCCTTCTTTGGCTATGTCAAGGATCTATGTGGTGACACACAGATTTGTACTGTGCCAGTGAAATATAGCACAAAATATGCTGACACTACTGATATTGCCAACATCCTTGCAGATACATTCAGTGTATACTTTAACCTTTAAAGAGCCCACAACACTACCCAAAAGGTACAGTATCCCACACATCAGAGACATACAGGTGGAAATGGCCCTCTCTAACAGCATCAATGGAGGCAGATGTTGTCCCAGACTGCATCTTGCAATCTGTAAAAGAAAACCTGACCCCCCCACCTAATTAAGCTGTCCTACCTCAGCCTCTCCACAGGCTACATGCCCATACAATGGCACGTGGCAACAGTTATTCCACTCCATCAAGGTGGAATCACAACTGACCATGGTAACTGCCAACCCATAAGCCTGACTAGCCTGGTCTGCAATGGTATGGTTCGCATCCTTAGGGCACTCATTAACAAAGACATTGGTAACCTCTGAACACGTGATCCAACCCAGGTCAGCTTGGTTGAGTGCAGTTCATGCCTACTGAACCTGTTTGACATCTTACATACAGTCACCAAGACATTAGATGACAGGGGAGGTGGTTCACACATACTACCTGGACCTCTCCAAGGCTTTTGACACCATGCCCCACTCAGGTATTATTGATAAACATACCAGCCTGTACTTAGACCCATACATCACAGGTTGGGTTGCCAGCGGGCTTACACACAAAGCCCACATGGTATGACTAGCAGTCTCCAGGTCCAACTCTTGACCAGTCACGATTGGTGCCCCACAGGACTCAGTCCTGGGAGCCCTACTGTTTGGCATATATGTCTCAGAGGTACAGGAAAACACAGGTGGACTATGGCAGGCCATGTTTGGCAATGACTGCGAACTGGGAGCCATGGTTGATAGTCCAGCTGACACAGACATCTTCTCAAGGGGCCTCACAGAGAACGTCACAGGGTGTCAACATCAAGGCCTCCAGCCAAGTGCCACTAACTGCATGGTCATTCCATTGTGGAATTGGCACCCACATATTAACACATAAGTGGCAGCCACTTTAATACGGACGAAGTAATGGGGTATCTGGGAACTAAGGTAGACAGTGATCTCCCCTTTGACAATCATATCTCCACAGTAGTTAGGACATCCTTCTATGTAGGCCATCTGATTACTAAAGGATTCCCATCTAGACATACTGGGGTTATAGTGCCCCTTTACTCATCACTCATCAGTCCTATCATAGGGTATAATAACCCATGTGGGATGTACCTCAGAAGACACTTCCAACAGCTGGGAGGTCCATGAATGTACCTCGCCAAGGGGAATACTGGCCTCCAACATATGGCCTATGCAGCCAGACTGAATAAACTCCTGCTTTACTCAGTGGCAACTCGTTTACCCAGAGATGATCTCCGCTGGCCAACACAGCCATGTTGAACTCAGGCTTGATGGATATGCTCCACCTATGGGAATCCATGTCACAGTGAGCCACACACTGTAGTGAGCTGAACCTTGCCACAACAATAACTGGAAGATGCTGGAGGGACAGCTTCCTGTCACAGACACCCCCCATACTTTGGAACAACATCCGTAACTACATTATACAGAGCCACTCACTAACGCCCTGTAAGAGAAACCTTGAAGAGGGGATGGGGAACAGTAGATGCACCCCAGGGATTCCGCCATTGGCTCTGCTCCACAGAGGGACAGTTTATAAATCAATGGGGTAGCAAAAGCTGACACATTTTGGCCGGGCTTATGAATGGCAGTCGGCCAAGTACCTACCTATTAATCTATACATACAGTATCTGCATATGCTGATAGCTTAATTTACTGTTTAGGTGCTGACTTACCTTGTGCCAATGGCAGTTGTGTGTGCAATAGTTGAGGGCTGTCTATGTTGGATGCACACAGTAGACTGCCTATACATGACAATTTACAGGTAGTTTTGTGTGTGTGCCATCCATTTTTACTGTTTGTGCAGGTGGAGAAAAGTATCAGTCCCTAGGTGCCTACACTGTCAGTGTGTGTGCTATATGTTCCCTCTTTGCCAAAGCATGGGCATACTGGGCACGCCTCTATCTGCCTACTGGGGCTGGCTCAGGGTGTTCATGTGGGGCCCTTGGCAATGGTGGTTGGCTGTGAGGGCCTTCACCATTCTGTCCCTGCTGCAGCTGTTTCCACATGACCATACTGTGTTGCATGGCACACACTATGAAGACGTGGGCACATGTGACTGGAGAGTACTGCAGGTCTCCACCAGATATGTCCAAGCAACAGAACCATGATTTCAGCATACCAAACACATGCTCTATGATGATTCTGGTTTGTGCGTGTGCCTCATTATGGCATTCCTGCATGGGTGTGTGTGCATTTCTGATGGGAGTCATCATCCACGGTTCAAGTGCATAGCCAGCATCCCCCAACAGGTGGCCATTTGGGATGTCCCCTCGGCAAATAACTGATACAGCTGTGAAGTATGCCAGATGGGGGAGTCATGATAGCTTCCAGGGCTGCCAGCACACACATCCATGATAATGCCCTGGGCAATGCACACGACCTGGCAGTTGATGGAGGGGTATCCCTGGCGGTTTATATAGTGCCTACCCTGGTCACCGGGTGGTGACTTGATGTGTATCTGCGTGCAGTCTACTGCACCCAGTACCTTCGGGTATTCTGCCACACAGTGGAAGAGACGTATATTGCTGGCCAACTCCTCCTGCATTCGGGGGAAGTATATGTGCTCATTGGCATGTGGTAACACGGCATCCAGGAAATGGTGTAGTACCCTGGATGCTGATGCCTGTGAGATCCCCATGATATCCCCAGTTGGTCTCTGAAAAGTACCTGTAGCTAGTATTCTCAGGATTACATATACCTTCGTATCCACTGGGATGGGTTCCCCTCTGTTCTGGCTCTGAGGCATGGCCGGCACAGCTCCACAAGTTGCTGTAGGATGTTCCTGTCCACCCTGTAATGCTCTACTACCTCCGGATCATGTAGCCCCTGGTAGGTTACCCTGGGTCTGAACACTCTCCTCCTCCTCTGGTGCCTGAGATGGTCATGTGCATCATCCTCCACATCACTTTCAGTCTCCAACACATGCTGGTGGATCAAAGCTATGGCAGCCCCTAACATGTACATAATAAAAAATCCCCGTCTGTATACACCACTGGTGCAGAGTGTATGGGAATACACAAATGTGTGTGAGGTGCTTTCACACTTTATAGTATTGTGCTATGGATGCTGCTGATGTCAGTGGGTGTGTATGAGCTATTCCAGCTGCAGTGTGTCATAATTATGGGTTTTGCAATGTGTACTGCAAGTGTGGGGTCTTTACTGTGGAGATCATGGAGATCTACTTGCCTGCCTTGATTAATCTATTGCCCTTTAATTCACTTTTAGACCTGGATCCCCTCCCATTATCAGGCATGCATCCATCTGCCGTCTTTCTTGTTTTGTACTTTCCCTACCCAGTCATGGCAAAATGTACCTTTTAGCTGATATACTGCAAATCAGCTTTGTTCTGCTTTGACACTTTACTGTTTTCTTTGTAGTACAGCCCCTCCTCTTTCCTGTTCTGCAGGTAGCTGCTTGCAGCCTTGTTAGCTGATGTCAATGGCCCACTGTAGGCTTCTAGGTGTTAATTAGTCATTTGTACTCCAGTTTCGCTGCTGCAGCATTTCCTTATTTCTTTCCTATATCCTTCCTGTTTTAGCTGCAGTGTGCACCACACATACCCATTTACCAGGTTTACGCGCGTTTTCATCTCCGTTCACATGCATACTCGGTTACCTTGTGTACTCTCAGCTAAGCATAGCTATGGCCAATTCGACACACCCCTATCCTGTAGCTTTGCCTAGCTAGGGGCAAACCGGTTTAGCAATGCTCCAATGTGCTTACAGCAATGGCGACACACCCCTCTCTTGATGTCATCTTTATCTCAAGGGCACACCTCGGTGTTATAATGCTATGCTGTGAGGTGCATCCTTACACCAGCGGGGAATCTGCGATTCACTATTACTCCTCTCATTTGCATGGCATTACTTACTAATTCCTAGCTACTGCACATAACACTGTCACTGCCCCTTAGCAAACCTTGCGGCATAGTATGGTGTAGCATGCCTGCCATTGACTATTATGGGGAAATCGTGATATCTGTTTCATTGCGGTTTTATTCTATATTTTTATATATTCTTTGTGATCCCCATTGTGCACCGCTGCCGAGAGCTTCCACCTAGCGATAGTGCGACTATATATATTAAATGTTAATTTTATATTTTGTACATTTTTTTTATGCAAATGGCTATATTTAGCCATTGGCATATATTAACAATATAATACATGTGTTTGGTCAGCTGTCATGGCTCCGATTTTATGTTTGCAAAAATGTAAACCATTTTCTACAGTTTACATTTCTGCATGCTTACACTATGCCTGCACCACTTCCTGAATCGCTACATACCTTCATTTGCATGCAACACTGCTGCACATGGGGTAATTAGCATACAAGGCTCGGGAGTTGTGCGGGCGTAGCATATGCAGGTAGTGCACGTGGAAACAGCTCGTACCTGAATCGCTCGGCAGCCATATTTGGTGTTAGAACGCTGACGCTATGCCTACACCTGGCGCAAGCTTCATGAATCCCAGGGAGTAACTATTACATTTATAATATTTTGTAAACAACTTACAATATTGCAGCAACCACTCAAGTTATACACATACTGTCAGCAGCATTTATTCAACTAGCTAAGACCTTTCATATGAGGCTAAAGAGCTGTCTGTATCTCTTGGTTGTTGAGATATTTAGAAAAATGTGAAAATTAATATCTATATAAATTAATATCATAAAATCAGCAGTTAATATCTATTTACCTGCACTAGACAGAAGTCAAATATTAATACAGATGAGTTTGCCATTGTGTAAACATTAGGATGAAATTTTTTAAAACCTTGTACGTAGCATGGTTTTGGAATTATTGAAGCAAATATGAACAAGCAATATTTGACACCTAGCGGAGTCAGTAGGAGTTAACTGCATATGCACCTGGAGGTGTCACTCAGATGTATTGAGTTAATCCATTAACATTTAAATATAATAAAGACAATTCTATTTAAGCAAATAAAAATTGCTTGAGTGTATATGTTGCCATGTATATTACTGATTAATATGAGGTCTCAAATTCATTTCAGGCATGTCAAAGTTTATATAATTAAATTATCATTTAAAATAAGCTAAATTAGCTAGATAAATGTAATTAAGTAATTCCTAGCATAGAAGAGAACAATAACGCTAGGCTAACCCCCCTCTCAAAGCTGTGCCTTTAACTTTAGAGGTAAGCTGGCATGAAAGAGTATCAGAGCTCTGCAGATATTAAACTTAATCTGGAGCTAATGATATTTAGATCTTTAGTCATAAGTCATATGTGTGACATATAATCAAGAATTATCTTTCAAATGTTCTAGATAATATAATGTTTTAACACTGTAACAATTTCAAGTATTTATTTTTATATTGATGTATATACTTACTATCAGTGTAAATACAAATATAAAAGTATTTTCATTTATAACAGTATTTTGACTATTGATATTAATCAGGTAAAGCAAATATTAGCACAATTCCACTTTTAGTCCATAGTATATGGCTCTCAACTAAAAAAAATTAGTTCATATATTTTATAGTTCATTATATTTTACAGTTCATGTTATGTACTAGCATTTAAATAAATGCATAGTGGGTTTTATCAATCAAATCTTCTTTAGTAATACATATTGTGATTGTATTCCGTACTTACTTTCAAAATACTATTTATGTCTAACAGAAATCCTAAAACCATTTACAAATAGTCATTGTTTGCTCTTAGTTATCAACAGTATGGCTATTTAATGTTGTTATAGCATCTTCTCATGAAAGTGTCTTTATATCATCTAGTTCTTTAACAGGTATTGCACCATATTTGTGTTTAATATTTTTATAATGACATATTTTCTCATCTTTAGTCTGCAGTCAGCAGCTGTTTTTCATATTTCTATAATTACTGGTTTTTATAGGCATCTCATATTTGCCCAGCTTTCCCCTCTCCAGCAATTTGCTGTCTGATATCTGTTTCTAGCACTGTTACACCCTGTCAGTTGTAAAACTGAACATAATGTGGTCTTAATAGGGTTTTGTAAAGCTTCTGCACTACTGTACTAGGGACATGCTTTAGTTCCACATGTATTTAGCAATTACAGCATGTCCTGATTAGGACCATATCAACCCTTCTGCATTCTCAAGATCAAGTTCAAGAATTATTTGTTTTAAATTCCTGCTTTTCCTTACTAAGTTAAAATGTATTTAAATTCACCACCAGAAGGGCCTATCCAATCCAATTTAGTTTCCTCTCCTGGTCGGATAAGCTATAGTGTCTCAGGGATGCTGTATCCAGACTAGCACAGAACAGCCAACAAACTTCCACCCAGCCACCCATCTGCCCCACACCAAAGTTCCTACTCCTGGCATTCCAAAACCCTTCCAAGAGACTCTGATTTGTTCATATCCTTTTAAAAAGTTGGGTCATTTAACAAACTATAGTCAAAATGTCATCTACCTACAGCTTCTATATAGACGAGTGAAGTTTGTCTTATAATGTTTCTTATTTTGTGCTTTTTTTAATTCAGTTAATAAATTATTTAAATGTTTTATGACCTATAAACAATGTTAGCATGATTTCATTTATTTGATTGTATATCTAATTGGTTACTTAGCATGTTATCATGGGAAAATTCTCTCTATAGTGGTGCTTGTGCTGAATGCGGGAAAGTTAAAGTAACATCTTAATTTGGTTCATCTCATTCATTAGGTTTTGAGCTTTGGAAGTAACTAAAAGAAAATTAATTCCTATCTGTTTTGTTTCTGGATAACATAACATATTTTAAAACAGTCTATCCATTTTCTTCTGTCCTGCCCTTTTATTCTCTTTTATTTTATTGAACAGACAACAATTAAAAGCAATACATAACTGGTCTTCTTTTAACATATACACTATAATGGTTTTAATCAAGTCATGCTATACCTGAGAAATACATCATTTGTATCTATACTTATTATAACAAGGTTTCATAATCATTCCATGCTTAAAATATATAAATATGTTTTTTAATTCAGTATAGCTAAATGAAATGCTTTTGCTCTGTTAATTAATTTTTGCAGTTAGTATAACTTTAAGTTGCCCTATAAGGCCTATTATGAGAATAAAGTAGCAATGCTTCTTTCTTTATATACTCAAGATTGTAGGTTTCTGTATTGTCTTAGAGCAGGTTCTATAAGAAAATTAATTGAGCTTATTCATCTTATGTTGGTATTTCTTGTAGATTTTGATGATGACTCTGTAGTTTAAGTTTCTTGTTTTTTTTCTTTCTGACATCAATCAGTGCTGCTTGGCCAGTGTTTTTTCCTCATTTCCATAGTTTTTGCTGAGTAATTGTTGTCAAATCTTATATTTTACTGTCTATATTTTAAAGGCGCTTTTGCCCATGCTGCTTTTAGTACAAGTTCTCTGTCTAAAAAGGAGAAGAGGTTTATTATAGATCTTGGTGGTATAAGAAGAGGATTACTAAGTATTGGTTTACCAACAGATGGATGAGCTCTCCTTTAATTCTGTAGGAAAATCCTTTCTGAAGTTTAGAAATTTGGGGAATCCACATTGTCAAAAAAGTTGTTATATCTTCTCTTTCATTTTTTTCCAGTAGATCAAAAAATGTCACACCTCCTCTGTTTTCATGGTCTTCCAATTTATTCTGCAACCAAGTATCTTGTTTCAATAGAAAGTCCTTTTGACATTCCTTCTTCAAGTCCTCCCTCAACATATGTTAAAGTAGTCTCAATGTTTGTAATTTTGGTCTGTTGCTGCTGAATCATTTCTTTCAGAATATTCATTTGCTTAAGGCTGTTTTCTTTTAAACTATCTAGATTTTCCTGAAACCCATTCATTTTCAAAGACAGATCTGGAAGCACAGACATTACCAGTTTGTAAGTCTTTTTTAGTGAAGAGTCTTGGTATGAGTATTTTGTGATGTTCATCCTTTCATGTGAAATTAGTAAATCTCCAGAATATTTTCACATGAAAATGTTAAGAAACCCTTACAGTTTTTTGGAGTACATTGAGATAAGTACTAACAGAACTTTTTGAAGTAATAAATTCTTCTTTAAAATGTTATGTTCACGTTTAAATAGTAATACAACTGCAGAGCTCTGAAAAGTTGCTTCTTTCACTTAGCATCTAGGTAGCCCCCTTTTTTTTATTTGTTAACTGAAGCAGAGCATTGATCCACATGGATCTTTTTCAGACTTTGGTTAAATGGATTGCTCAGAGTCCCAAAGTAGGTTGATAGAATCAAACCCTGTCTACAGGTAGCAGCTTATAAACAGCTCATAGCCTTAATCCTCTGCACTGTCAGCGCAGTTGTGCCATGCGCAACTGCGCTGACAGTGCAGCTCATAGCCTTAATCCTCTGCACTGTCAGTGCAGTTGTGCCATGATAATCATGCCAATGCTTTTGCATTAAGTAGGTTAACTATTTCATAAAAGCATGCAGATTTGGAGATAAGTAAGTACAATCAATGCACCAGTACATACCTACCAAATTCAGTACAGCACTGCTGTCAAATATGTAGCATTGTTATAAGTAAGTGGATATGTCTTGAAAAGTAGCAGACTTCTAAGTTAGAAAATAACACTGAAAACTTTGAAATGATAATCTAATGAGAGGCTACTGATAAATGCTGTATAATGAAAATATGCAGAAGTTAAAATTGTTTCTTACTATAATGTAACTTTATACAAGTTCTTAGCATATGAATGTGGAGGGGTGTAGTATCCTGTGTACTGAATAGTTAATCCTAACTGGTAAACATTACCATGATGATGACTCACCTTTGACATACTAAAGTTGTATCTAAACTCCTTCATTATGGCTGCTAGCTCTGCTGTCTCAGCACATGTATCAAATGGTTCTCAGCTAGTAAGAAGTGGGCTACTTTTGCTACTGTTGCTGATCTGTTGAAGATTAGATTTCTTTCCAAAATTTTTAAATTATTTAAAATACCTGCATGTTTTATTTCAGAATGTTCAACACTTAGCATAACTATGAAAATCAATTACATTAATTTCATATTCATCAAAACTGGAATCTTGATCACCTTAACTGCTTCTTTTACCTCATCATACCAATATGTTTTCAAAATTATGCAGCATTCTGAATTTTAGATTTTTATATTAGATGCAAGCACTGATTTATGTAAAGATGAAATAGACTACTCCTTCTAGCAATGCTCACTCTGTTGGTTAATTTGAACCATTCCTTTAATTTTCCTATTGCCATCCATTGTATGATTGTATTGCTCCAGTCCCCCATTCTGATTTTATTGCCAACTGGTTTATGTTTGTTTGCTTTATTTCTTTATGTATTTATTTAGGCGTTTTGTATCTGCAAAGGAGCATAGTGCATGTCTTAGGAGCCATACATGAAGTCATTCAGTTTGTAGACAGAGGCTACAAAAATCAAACAAAGCCTAAGGAATTGTTCATATAAGCCTAAGAATCCAACATACTGCTCCAACATTCAACTCTCTCAACTGTCCAGATTTTCACAGAATGTTCAGATTTTTGTTTGCCACTCATAAAATTTTAGACATTCTAGCAAAAAATTGAGGATTGAAGTCAATAAATACAGTAAGCTCTCAGTTAACTGGAACTCAAGCAACTGGCACTCTCAAGCAACCAGCTACAAAATATCGAAGAAATACAGCATGATTTTCATATGTTGTACTTTCTGTCCCCCCCACAGAAACATACCTTATGTTTTTAAAGTTTTAGAGGCAGATGGAGTGGCTGTTATCTACTCTAATCTTCTTACACTCACCCTGCATGACAAGCTGACTCTATTCTTTCACCCTGCTGAACTGCTAATTGGCAAACTCAAAATAAATGTTCATCCCAAAATTACAGTTGTTGCAATATATTTTCCCCCGGGCGATAACCACCTCCTTCTAGAACACATCATCTCCTGGCTTGCTGAAAACATATATAATTAAACCATCCTTCTAGGGGATGTCAACATTAATTGTCTGCCCCTCTGCTCAGCCCACTCCACTATTAGTTTCAACTTGCATGGTTTCACCCAGCTAATCCCTACTCCCACTCACACCAATAAAAAATATAACTCCATCTCAGTTATCAACTGGATATTAATCTCAGACCCACATAAATATCACAACCCTGAAACTCTTCCAGACTCCCTTAATGATCACTGTCCAATAAAAATTCTTAGATTCTCTTCCCATTCCCCCAGACCACACAGATACATCAAATGTCATAAGATGTCACACTTTGACACTAACGCTTTTAATGTTCTCCTCTCCAAAGTTAATTGGTCCTCCCTGCTACACCTCCTTCTTGACGATGCTGTCATCAGCTTCAACTGTACTTTTCTAAACATACTGAACTGTCTAGCACTTATACGCACTGTACATGTCAAAACTAATATATCCCCCCTGGTTAACCAATGCCACCCACTCCCTAATGAAAGATAGAGATAGAATGTGGAAAACCTGGATTAAAACTAACCTCCCCATATACCCGAACAAATACAAAGAACTCAGAAACCTTACTAAAAGGCAAATAAATAAAGACAAAAAGAACTATAATAATCCACCCAGCTCTCAGAGATCTAATCCTAAGAAATTCTGGCATGCACTTAATCAAATACTCTACCCTGGTTACCCCTCATCTCCAAACCCCTGCCCTACTAATTTGCCTCTTGAAACTGCATCAAAATTAAACACCTACTTCATAGAATCCATCAGTAAGCTGACAAGTCCTATCCTCTCTAGATCCAACTCAGATACTCCTCCAGACCTTCCCTCTATTCAAAACTCTACAAACACCTTCTTCCACAAATCTATACCTACTAGCTACATTAAATCTTTACTTTGCAAACTAAAACCTGCTCTGCATCTCCAGACTGCCTACCTCCCTACTTTCTTCAGCTAGTAGTTGACTCTGTTGCCCTCCCTATTTCTGTTCTTATAAACAGGTCTATCACTGAATCTGAATTTCCCTCTATCTGGAAAGAATTCTATATCCTACCCATTCAAAAAGGGGGCAACTCCACTGAAATCTCCAACTTCAACTCCATTGAAATCTCCAACTTCAGACCCATAGCCATCTTCTCACATCTCTCAAAAATGAAATGCATGCACAAGCAAGTCATGGAACACCTACTTCAGGAAAATCTGCTCATCCTAAACCTAATAGACTTCTTTGAAGCAGTCACCAAAGCCGTAGACAAGGGTAAGGTGGTTCACACAGCCTATCTAGATCTTGCCAAGGCTTTCAACACCATCCCCCACTCTGGAATTATAGATAAACTCACTAAACTAGGTATAAATCCCTATGTCACAAGATGGGTTGCCAACTGGCTCACTGACAGAATCCACATTGTGAAAGTAGCAGACTCCAAATCCGACTTCAGACCCGTGACAAGTGGAGTACCACAGGGTTCAGTCCTGGGTCCTCTCCTGTTTAGTATCTGCTTCTCTGAAGTACAGGCTAACACAGAAGGTTTTGGCTAACGAAGTTCGCAGGTGACTGCAAACTAGGAGCCATAATCAAAACTCCTAACGATGTGGACATCCAACAAAAGGGCCTCACTGAGACAGATGCATGGTGTCAAAGCCATGGCCTCAAGCTCAGTGCTAAAAAATGCATTGTCATCCCCTTTGGTAAAAACTCTGTACCCATGAACTACAACATAAGTTGTAGTATACTTAATACTGAAAGTGTGATTAGAGACCTTGGGACACAGGTGGACAGTAGTCTCTCCTTTGATAATCACATCGCCACACTAGTCAGGAAATCCTTCTATGCGGCACACCTCATCACAAAAGGTTTCTCATCCAGAAAAAAAGAGGTCATTGTTCCCCTCTACTCATCACTCATTAGACCCATTATAGAGTACAACGCCCCTTTTGGTATGTACCTCACAAGACATCTATAACAACTGGAAAGGCTGCAGAAATACCACACAAAGAGGATTACTGGCCTCAAACAGATGCCCTACGCAGACGTCTCAAAAAACTCCAGCTTTACTCCGTCGCATATCACCTACTCAGAGGTGATCTATGCCTAACATACAAAGCTATGTCAAACCCAGAGCTGTTGGACATGCTCCACGTAAAGAAATCCCAATCCCTCCGAGCTACATGCTCTAGGGACCTATACCTTGTCACCACAATAAACAGAACATGTCGGAGGGATAGATTCCTGTCCCAGAGACTTCCCATACTCTGGAATAAACTACCTATCTATATCAAACAAAGCTCCTCATTAGCACTCTTCAAGAAAAATCTTGTTGATTGGATGGGAATAGGAAATTAACCCCGGGGATCACCTCTGTGGCTCTGCTCGACAGTGGCACAGGAAAATAATTTTCTTAGATGGCAAAAGCCAGGGTACCTTTTTGGCTGGGCTTGTATAGGCCCCAGGGCTGACAGCCTAGTACCTACCTATGAACCTATGAATCCCTACACAACACGGCTTCCATCCTAAACACAGCACAACTGCTGCCTTACAATCCTTCACCAATACCATCTCTCAGGCTAGAGATAACAACAAACTGGTGTCATGCTTATTCCTAGATCTTTCCAAAGCATTTGACAGCACGTCTCACTCCAATCTTCTGGACAAACTCACTAATCCCAATTTCTACCCCCCTGCTACTGCCTGGTTTTCCAGCTACCTCTCTGACTGACTAGAGTCAGTTAAATGGCTCTCTGCTCTCTCCCCTCCACTCCCTGTCAAAATGGATGCCCCACAAGGATCAATTCATGGGCCACTACTCTGTAATATTTTCACTAATTTACTTTATACCATCTGCCCCCAGTCTATTCTCATCCAGTATGCTGATGACTCTGCAGTCATCACCATAGCAGACACCCCCCTGACTTACATTCCATTACTCAGAAATCCTTCAAATCTATTGAGTCCTGGCTATCCACAACCAGCTAATTCTAAATGCAAAAAAGACTAAAATCTTTTCTCCCCAAAAGACTAAATAACTTCATGTCCACCTTCACTATCCACATTCTAGACAATACATCCATCCAAGTCGAACCTCACACTAAACTTCTTGGGTTCTTAATTGATGACCAACTGAAATTTAATTTGCATGTCAACAGTTGTATTAATAAAAAGCATCAAAAACTCGACCTCCTATGCAGAAACAAAATATCAAACAATTCCAAGATTACCCTTTTTCACACCTACCTCCTACCAAGCCTAATATACAGCTCTCAGATCCTCTCCAACCTCCAAACCACCCTCCTAACCAAACTAGAAAATACCTATTACAAAGTGGCAGATTCGCTGCTAATCAGTCCTATAAATCCCACCAGTATCTCTCTCTAAAACACTTAAACTGGCTGGAACTACCCCACCTACTTCTCTTGCAATTTCAGATTATTCACTCTATCCTTTACCAACCTTCTTTCTGTCCTAGCTTAACTCCTCTGATCTCCTCATACACCCCTTCTAGGTCCCTCCGAAGCTCAGACCAAAACGTACTAGACATCTACAAACCCAAGAGCAAATATGGTCAAAACCTATATAGCTTTTACCCTGCCATCTCCTGGAACAAACTTCCACTAGAAGTTCGATTTCTTAAACAACCAAACGTATTAAAATCAACTGCCAAAGACTTACTAAAAAACACTGGATAGGCCACTGTACTCACCCTCCTTAAACCCCCATGCTTTCCTATGTAAAATCCTCTGTCTGCCTTCTACTCATTCCTATTTTACATTCCACAACCATCTAACTTTCTCCATTAACTGGATTATTTTTGTCTTTTGCTGCCTCTCATTCATCCTTACTAATATATACCCTCTGCATATCTTTTCATATTACAACTACCTGGCTGTATTTACAACAATTGCATCATTCTTTTATCTCTCTCTATATAAAGATATTTCCAAATGTAATATCAACATAATACCTTATATTTTATCAATGACTGTACTTTTTTCTTTAGTCAGAATGTAAGATTTTTTGTATACTTTGAGCTTATGCATTGTTAATAATTTCTTTGTGCAATTTTGCTTAAATGTAAATAATGTGGAGCTTTCCTCCCCAGGCCTCCACTGAAAAAGGGCTATGAACTCAGCCTGACAAACCCGGTCAACAAATATAACACAAATAAATAAATAAATACAGTTTTAAAAAGGAAGGTAACAATAAATTCCTTCTCTCCCCAACCTGGGAACAAGTCAAACCAAAAAATTGGGTAGTTTTAGTCAGGCCTATTTTTAATAGTAACTCTCAAGCAACCAGAAACTACAGTTATCCGGCATCTACCAATCCCCATGGGTGCCGGTTAACTGAAAGTTTACTGTAATGACTAATATTTGAGATTCTGACTTCATATCCTTCAAAATGCATGCTAATGCAAAACCTGTTATTCTAGCAACTTTTACATTTATAAGAGCAATATTTAAAGTCTTTCTTTGATTTTTAGCCTTTGTTCACTTAATATTTTTGGCTTTGTCCAGATTTCTTGTGGTTACAGGTTGAGGTATGTCTGCTGTTAACATATCTTGGGTTTTATGTAAACTACATTAGAAAGACGTTATAAGTCTTGTCATTTCTTTCAGCACACAGTTAATATATTCTGTTGAGATGAAACTATCTGCTACTAAGACTGGCTGTGTTATTCTTTTTCATAAGTAGCTAAGCATCTTAACCAGATTTCTCTGCAAAGCATAGGCTATTATGCTGTGAGAGGGTTGACAGGCCTCATTGTTGTAAGCAGTAAGGAACATATCTCAAGGCAAGCAAATGCCTGGCAAGTGAAATCCTATCAGTAGTATCTTTTCCAGTGCACACAGATCTGATAACAGGATTAGGCAGCCCTTCAAATGTGCAATGGCTTCTGTAAGATAAGCTCTTCATGTCAGAACCAAAGCACAGCCCAGAAAACACAGGTGATCACATATTAGCCTGTGTGCCTTCAAAATGCTTACCAGCTGAGCTAAATGTATACCAGCTTAGTTTAGGAAATTTTCTTAAATGGATGAGTGTTTGTTAAGAAATCTAATTAATATTTCAGTAAATCACACTGCAAGCAATTAGACATTCTAATAGACATTTAGCAGATATACAGACAGAGAGAGAAACGAAGAAGCAGTTTTCTCAGCTAACAGAAAATGTTTATTCAAGGCAAAATTAGCTGTTGTGGTATATTTTGATCTTTAAAGGAAGACTTTCCAACCCTTTAGACATTAAACTATTTTCAAAGCACTGTAGTAAATGTAACAGACACGCTGAACCAATTCTTTTAAGATGAACTATAGAAATGTCAGACTTGCTGAAATGACTGCTTCAAAATATATTTTTTATTCCCTTATATACAACCATGTGCTAATGTTTAGGGCAATGAGCTATGAATTACTTAAATTCTGCAGAGCTGGGTTTGATTCCTGCAGCTTACACTTTTTTATATTTTGCGGCTCTGAACAACTCGTTTAATCAAATCAAGCCTGTAAAGTAAATCCTTTAATTGGGAGTTGCCTTCCATTTGGTTGGCTGCTCAAAAGAAGACCATCAGAAATGCCCTGCATAGTCGCTGAATGCTCTAGCTTGCCAGAGTACAGGAGAAGACCTACAATTATTATATCAGTGTTTGAACAGGCCAGCAGTGTATATAATGTTATGTGAGGACCAAAGACATGATGCAAAAAAATATATATATTACTTACTTACTATTGTAGTTACATACCTGGACTGAATTGATTTGTGAAGTCTGCAAGCCATTTGCAATTACAATTCAGACATTCACAGAAGAAGGATTTGAGTTGTTTTCACTATTTCAGGTGTATGCAGCATGGAAATGAAGATGAAATATATTAATTAGGAGCTACAGTAATTCAGAAACTGCTCTGGCAGTGTAACTACCCCACTGTTAACTAAGTGTAACCATGTAATTACATCTTGGCAAACACTGGCAAGCACCATGTTAATTGGTGGGTAAATATTATGTGAAATGGTGCACTGGTTCCACACAATCCCTGGGATTCATGAAGCTTGGCGCAAGGACAGCGTTAGCCTTGAGCCGACTGTGCAACGTAGAGATGGTGCTGCAGCACCACATGCATATTAATGAAGGAGCGCTGCTGCAACGTCCACGTGCATAGGAAACGTGCGCGAGTGCAGGGGGGGGGGTGTCTAAGCACTGCACGGAGGCGAGAACATGTCGGCTGCAGACGCGCAACCTAAAATGCTGACTAGTACAGCCTGCCTCTAATAGTAATCACTCCTGTCAGTGTCTGTGGATACCGAAATGTATGCAAAGCATACAAGACAGCTTTGCGAACACCCAAAATAAAAAGTAAACACAAAGGCACGTAGCTGAATATTGAGCCCCCGTCCCTCGAACAAATAACATTTAAAACCCCGTGCCCGTATTCCATTGTAGTGTTGATTGTTATACCAAGTGGAAGCGAAACGCAGCGTGTTTGCACGCCGCTGCCCTTTGCTAAGCCTAGCCCAATGTTTAGGGTTACCACCTGTCCCACTTTGTGAGGGACAGTCCCTCTCTGGGCAGTTGTGTCCTTACCAAAAATATTACAAATGGCAAATGTCCTGCGATTGTAGGACATAATTATGTCCCATATTTTATGTAATAGTTCCATAAAATAGTTATTTCTGTATCTAAAATACCTAAATGTTACAAGAAACAGAATAAGCAACTAAACTGCTACAAGAATAAGCTTTCACTTAGGCATACACGTAAAGCACTATCCTTTGTGCTGACCGTGGGTATGTGTCAACCTGTAAAATCTGATGTGTGTCCCGAAAAAGTCCCACTACCAATAATCAGAGCGTTCACTCAATAACTGTCCATTCGCATTCCAAGTCATCCTTGTCTGGATGGCCCAATGATGAATGAGTATTACCCGGGTCTACCTACCATGTCATGAAAGATAATTATTTGCATGTACCTATGTGCGTGAAGTACAGCATGTGGAAGATCAAATATGCTAGGGTTGTCCTCACAACCATATTGTTACCAGAGATGTGTAGAGTACGCAATGTGTTCTGTTGTCTGTGCCATGGGCCATCAACCAGAGAAGGGATGGATGGTGTGTGCGGAATATGGGGGGGGGTGACGGGTAATGTAATAATTCGCCAAGGGGAGACTGGGTCGGATGTACAATAGGTGAACTGGAGGTGTACGTGGGAGCAGTGGGTGAATCAGAAAGGAAAGCAAAGAACATACATTCACATCTGCAATACACCCTGACAGGCCATACTGCAGAACACAATCCCACAAACATATGAACATTAAAATGTGCGATACACATGTACAGAAACGTTACCGGCTCACACCCACATAATGGTCTGGCCTGAACTGAGCCATCCAACCCCAACACACTTGGATACATAACTGAATATCCATCATCTCCTCCACAACACACACCCCCCCCTTGCTGAACATCCACCAAAACCACCCATACTCAGGCTGCTAGCTTGGCACAGCCATAT
>NC_056726.1:1948689466-1948796966 GCF_019279795.1 Protopterus annectens
CGAATCACACTGTATCACATTTCAATTACCATCAGTAATCCATACATGAACATATTGCGACATCTGTCCACTGTATAACATGCTAAATACTGACTACAAGATAACTGGAATGAAGTGTCGGTCATAATGAATAAGGCACTAGTATGCAGGTGAAGCATATAGAAACACCATTACGCATGTGTAAGTGCGTATGCGCGGGGAATGTATTGGTTTACAGACAAACACACACACACACACACACATATATATATATATATATATATATATATATATATATATATATATATATATGGTTTCATATGAAACCATCGAATCACCATTTCGTCGAGACTAACATCATCGAGCCGAAAACATAGCAGAATGACATCATCGAAATGTTACTTCATCGACTTCCATACCATCGAGTGTTCAGTACGGAACCAATTCTATTGTGGTATTTACCGTTACTCACTGAATTCCTCTATATTTAACATTTAAAGGCTACTGTCACTTTAAAAAGACAGACCTTAATTATCCAACATGGCAGAGGTTACAACATTTTTACGTGGAATAATGGGTACTGCAACTGAGCTATGAAAGAAAAGTAAATAGTTTATACGTTACAACCGGCGTGCTTTCTGGTCATTATGTTCATTGATTTTCTGTACTGCTTTTCTCTGCATTACCATTTTGTACAGTACGCTAAAGTATACTTCCGGGAATGCACGTAAATTATACAATTGTAATACTAGGAAGAGTGCTACCATGGGTGAAGATAGGTATATGTCCATATAGTTAGTGTTTTCCCACTGAACGGGGTATTGAACGGGTGTTGTGTGTCAACGCTATAGCATATGTCATGTTTTGATACTGCCACTTTTGTGTGCGGCACTATTTGCAGTTAGTTATGTTTGAGAACTCATTTTCGTTGGTATGGAAGTCGATGAAGTAACATTTCGATGATGTCATTCTGCGATGTTTTCGGCTCGATGATGTTAGTCTCGACGAAATGGTGATTCGATGGTTTCATATGAAACCATATATATATATATATATATATATATATATATATATATATATATATATAGTTGCAGACATACATATACGTGTATATATATATATATATATATCTATACACACACATATACGTACATATATAAATACATAAATACACATATATACATATATATATATATATATATATATATATATATATATATATATATATATATGTTTGTGTGTGTGCGTAGACATATAGAGATATACAGCTATGATAGGAAAAAGCACACAGGAATGACATTTTACAGGCTATGGCAATGGAAGTGAGGAGCCCAGGCAAGACACATGACACACGCAGCATGCCCTTCCACCCCCCCCCCACAGCCGGACACGGGAAATATACACGCAATCAATGTAAAATGTCCACTGCTCCCCAGACCACAGGCAGGATACAACCGGGGGGGGGACACAGTGCACCCGTGGATTCTAGTCATGGAACACATACTGGAGCGTCCCTTGCAGGACACCCCAAAAATTGGCAAAACCATACAAATGTGATAGATCGGCCATTTTGTCTGCAGTGTATACAGACTCGGAATACAAGGGTGGGTAACCCTGATGACCCATGGGCCAAGACAATTTTATGAAATGGGTCCCATGAAGTGGAGAGTGGGCAGCGTGTAGTGGTGTGTCCAGAACCGACCAGGTTCCAGAGTAAGGATGGGTGCTGTTGAGGAGGCGAGGGTAGGGGAACTATGGGTAGCTACTTATGGGTCTAGGTGTGCAGGTGTTGGCTGATGTTGGGCAGTATGGACAGCCCTAGGGATGCAAGCGAATGTGTTCATTGGGCAGAGGCTTCGCCCAACGAGCAGCCACACCCACTGCGAGACCCACTAAAGCAAAGTGTAATCTATATGGCAAGGAACGGAATAACCAGATGTAGACTTATATATGTAGAGCTATGTGTGTGTATATCTACCCATAGCAAGATAGAGATATGCTTCCCCCTCGCCGTAGTATGAATGTATACATACAGAGAAAGAATGCAGATACATACCCACATATGAATATATACATATGCAGACAACCATAGACCCATATGTCGTTAGATTATATACATACACACACATATATATATATATATATATATAAATATATATATATATATATATATATATATATATATATATATATATATATATATATATATATATATATATATATATATATGTAGACAGCAAGCTATGACTATACATGTATGCATACATATGCAGATATATCTGTATATATTAGTGTAAATATATATATATATATATATATATATATATATATATATATATATGTTACAGTAAATATACACATGTATATAGCTAGGATATGATACAGCAGTTACAGGTAACATATGTTCACAGGCTGGGCATATGTTGGTGGGATAAACAAACGTGTAACATGTAGCATCACCTCCACCCCCCCAGCTAGGCCGGTGAGACATACAGACAAACAATAAAGGTAAATACACCACTGCTTCCCAGACCACCGGCAGGAAACTGCCAGTGGGAGAGATCTGCAAGGTCTACACTCGAAACATAGACATCGATGTCCCTTGTGGGACACCAAAAATTAATGATCAGAGCCAGTCTCTGTAATGATTTCTCTGAACAGGCTGTAGATGTACATGGACCAGTAGGTTGTGCAAGCCTGATAACACATGGATCGACACAATGTATGACATGTGTCCCGATACGGGGAGAGTGGGCAGTGTGTAGTGGTGTGTTTATACCCCACCTGCGCCCAAAGTAAGGATGAGTGCTGTAGAGGAGTGGCAGGTAGGGGAACTATGGGTATGCGATTATGGGCCTAGGCATGCAGGTGTTGGCTGACAGAGCCGTATTAGGACCGCCCCGTGGATGTAAGTAATATTCCATTGTGGGCATAGCAGACGCCCATACCTCCCAAACCCTAAGAGTGCATCCACTGGATAGTCCGTAAACCATTGGGGAAACACATAGGGACCATACCATTGAACTGTCCCCGATTACCAGGGACGTCCCTGATTACGACACAGAATCTAACTCTGTCCCACCTAAACCCTCCTAGAACTAGTGATATTAGGAGGAAAGGTGGTGAAATACACGTAATGAATAACGACAACATGTAAGAGTTTTAAACAGCATGTACATCAGACAATGTGTATGAATACATATGCTCTGGGTCTGTCAATGTGTCAGGTTAATAGCACCAAACTTCTAAATGTGTCCCTGATGTTGTTATGCAGTGTCCCTGATTCATTGTTCATTCTTCCCCATTCGTATGAGAGGTCTGATAGTGACAGAAAGCGCATATTCTGCTGACTACTGTAGAAAGATGATAGAATAACAGGTTATAGTTACCACCTGTCCACCTTTGCGAGGGACAGTCCCCTTTGGGTAGTTGTGTCCTGCAAAATAATTGAAAATATGGCAACTGTCCTGAGATTTTAGGACAAAGATTTCCTATATTGTCTGTAGTAGTTGCATAAAACAATTATTTTGTATCTGAAACACCTAAATGTTATAAGAAACAGAATAAGCAACTATAATGCTACAAGAATAAGCTTTTATTTAGGCAAAACAATGAAGTTCTTTCCTTTGTTCTGGCTGTGGGTATGTTTTGCCCTGCAAAATCTGATGTTTCTACATAAAAGTCCCACCTTGGGCAATTGAAAAGGTGGCAACCCTATAATAGGTATGCGGTAGCATGACTCTGCCGATGGATGTGGGTCCCAAAACCCAATTACATGTCTGTGTTGAAGAGTCTTGGTTCCCATGTATCAGCCAGACGGGCGCAGATTGTAAGAGGAACACACAAATAATATGAATAAATCACTGGACAGGCCGCCGATTCCGTACAGTCGAACGGCATGCCGTTGCCTAATGGGCAGCCATTCCTGATACTGTAGGCATGTAATCCAATGTAATAGGCATCACAAGGTAATATTGTGGTCCACGCTCCCACCCAGGGGTGTGAGTGTCAGATGCAAGCACTAATGTCGATGCATTTGCAAGTGCGGGAGCGAGCGGGTGTAAGCCTGTTTGACTACCAGTATGCGAGTATTGCACTGGTAAAGTAATGTAGAGGCTAACCGTGTGTAAGAAGCTGTAACCAGAGGTTAACACTGCTTAACACCGTGCAAACCCACGAACACCCACTCACAACTGCTTTAATGTGCCTTAATCCCTCCGTATCCAATGGCCTTGTTATGCCCTGTAACCAAATAAATGGCCTCTGCAAGTCTCAGAACCAGGACCCTGCACACACAGCTAATGTGATTTACCAGTATGCCATGGCAGATGTACAGACAACGGACAGTACCACAAACATATCATACAGAGCAGTCATTCAAAAGTATAGGAATGTATCCCATCATGTAGATGTATATGTGAGTGTTTATGTCCAGCATATAGGTACATACATATATAGAGATATATCAGGAACATACCATGTGGCAACAAAGCATTACAAACGAACGAAACAGGAAAAACTAGCGACGCCTGTATTATGTAGTGGTGTTGTTCTATGCAATCTCATGACTCCCTCAGACAGACATGTGTATTCATACACGCAAACAGTTGTACATTGGCCGTATACATCACTCTGTGCATGTAATGTACATTAACACAACAGTAGCTGTCCAATCAGTATGTGTGAACAGTACTCTTGCAAGGTGCTGTGCGCAACATCATCATCATGATAAAGGTAAATGGGGTAACCATAGAGGGACTGGTGGTGTTGTGTGTACAATGGGGTCATCCTCATCACGTGTACCTGGACCATTTAGGAGTGATGTGCATACCAGGATCGTGCACCTGAGGGACGGGGTGAGGATAATAGGAGTATGTTGTGATGCATATTACAAGGGTTACATGTGTCCAGTGGGCACGTGTGTGAAATGGACAGCTATGTATAGGGCAGATGTTGTCCTAGGAGCCAATTGGCCTTATGTTTCCGTAGGGTGAGGGTCGGATGTGGGGGAAGGAGAGTAGGTATGGCTGTGGAGGATAAGTTGGGTAGGATCACAGACAAGACAGCATACAGGGTCGGTATATGACACATGTGGGGGGATACACCTCGAACGGGGATGGGTGTTCGGCATTCACAAGCCCATGGGAATAGTGGGATGGAGGTCCCCAGCCATGGGCAGCCACCACTGCACCTAAACAGCTGCAAAGGAGGCAGTGCTGGGGGCTGTCCAGGAGGGGCAGCATCACCCTGTAAATGTGACACTCCACCCTTGAGCTTTCGTATCTGGCTTTGAAACCCCTTAGTGAGCCCCCAATGCAACACGTCCAGGACCACACGACAGCAGACATGTACCTGTCTGGTCCTGCTCCCAGGGGGGACAAGCCCCATCCTCAGTGGTGGTACCACCAGAAGGTGGTGCAGAGCCAACAGAGGTTGATGTTCAAGGCTGGGCCCCAGATGTGCTGGTGCTCAGTGCCATGGTCAGCTGAAGTGGGACAGAAGGTTCTTCTGGGACCTCCCAACCCATTCAGCCTATGGTGTTGCAGTTTAAACCCACATATGGCTTGGTGATAGACAACAGCATACAGGATTACCTACAACAGTTGCATAGATATCACCATCAACCCAACACAACAGATGGTATACATTTGCAGAGGGAGCACAACACATGCATATATACTGCATGCCATCTGTACAATGTGTAGTAGATGTGTGACCGCAGCTATGAACAGTTGCCCATTATTGGCTTGTTACTGGGAACCCCAGACAGTGTCTGTCATACCACTGTTTCATGTGACATATGTCCAGTCAGGGATGCAATAGCAGTAACACATCCCTATCATCATGTACTGCCTACAATCCTCACACTATGCTCCTGCTGTGCACAGATGTGTGTTCAGTGTGTAACACAGGAAACAAATGGTTCCACACACTGACCAGTTCACAGATGGCCCTACAGATGGGGGTCCCTCATGAACAGAGTACTGTCATGTCTGTATTAAAACATGCAGAATAGCCATTACCACACACAACATGTTAAACAGGCAGTAGTCTCAATGCAGCATAGCTACACTTACATGCTGTAGTCATGTGTGGCACATCACCCTCCTGTCTTTAGGCTATTTCTCACTGTGTATGATGTTTGAGATACATCCAGATATCATCTATGATGCTGTTTCAGAACACCACATCCAGGTACCACTCACAGTGACAGTCATGGCCAAATATCAACATGTTTTTCCTAGATAGTGTACCGTGTTTATCATGCAAATGGCTATGGGAACACCATCACAGCTGTTCCACATGCAATCTGCTAGAGGAGGACTGAAATAGGTGCAGAGCCATCACCTGATCATGTCCCTCACTTACAATACACATGCTTCTGAGCAGGTGTACACCTCCACATCCACCAGAGAGTGTGTGGGTGTGACAGGAAAGTACACCAGAGAAGGGCTTGGAGACTTAACCTTAAGCATCGTCTGCCACATGCCTAACAGTACAGGGGTCAAACCCCTGACTGACTAGTCATTACTATTACATGTGCATGACGTTACTACATGTGCCACAAAGCTGACATGTTGCTGTAAGACCATATATGTGTGTAGGTGAGAGACATCTGCAACAGAGATATAGTAGACATACATTCGGTGTGGCACACATGGCTGTCCATGTGAACGGATGCCAATGTCACCACAACCACACTCTCTAATGGACTCGTATTGACACTCTTTGCCAGGGCCACAAATATACAACCTAACTACTTAGTTTGCCACACTGCAGTAATGCACAGGACTACATGCACCACAGGGGATATCTGGAGGTTCTATGGGCTAGGGCATGTGAAAGTGTTTGACATCTGTTGGTATGCCAATGAGGGTTATACTGGGAGTGACTGTGGTTGGGAGCATCATAACCCACACACAGACACAAGGTGCCAGTCCTGACATGCATGTATGCATTGCTTCATGGGTGTGTAGTGGTTGGCTGTGCAAGATGGCTGTACATGGCCGGGTGAGGGGTAATCCTTGGCATCGCGTCCCTCGACAATGGTGTGGAGTGCAGTACAGGGGTGTAGTGCCTGCAATGTCCCACACAGATGGGTACTGCATGATCAGCCCTGACATCCTGGTTACCAATATGTATGGCCATAGCTTTGCAATGGATGCCATGTCTATGTTTGATAGTCCTTCACATGGACATTGCCTAGGATGTGCATGTTCCACAATACTGTACAGTGACATGTACATGTGTATCTGGTTTGGCAGGCACATGTTGTGTACACAGACTGTTAACCCCTGATATGTCAATACTGGCCTGGTGTGGCGAAACCTGCTTATAGTGAGCAGGTCGACCCTGCACCTGCATTGATAGTATGATACAGGTATTCCCTGGTGTCAGTGGCATTGGTCCATACATGGCACATGTGTATGGCAATGTATGGCCTCTGTGGATCACATTTGATAGCACCACATATATTGCAGGCATCCAGTGGGGAACATAGTGAAGGCACAATGTCTGCAAATATGTGCCTATTGTACTGCTGTACAGGGTGCCATGTCCTCTGCAGCCCACTGCATTTACACTATGCCTACTATCTGTCATCAATGTGCATGGTACTAGCAACATAGCGGGATATACTAGGCAAGTGTTTGTGTGGCACATGGGTGCAGGACATATACCGGGTACTAGTAGGGTTGCATACTTTGTTCACCAGGCCTTTTGCCAGATGTAGGGGTATGGCTTGCCAACACAGTCCCATGACTGACTGACAGCTGTACTCCTCGTGAGGTGGCCAATGTGTCATAAGACGGACACCATTTAGGAAAACTACAAAATCCGCTCCCCAACATGTCCAGTGGTTAGACACTCACAGCCACCTCTACACAGGCTCTGACAGCCAAACACACTCACTTGCCATGTCCTGTATATGAGCCCCTACCTACCATACCACACTGCAGCAATACGCTTTTAGGGCACGTGCTACGGCGAATACTGGGTTACAGCACACCTACAGGTGTATACCTAGGTGGGTGACAACAGCAGGACTGACAAAGGTGGTCATGTGATTTGAACAGAGAGTGCAGCACTGTACTCCCGTAGGCAGACACACACACACACACACACACACACACACACACACACACACACACACACACACACACACACACACACACACACAGTTGGCAAGTCTGGGATTAGAACACTGACCTAACTACTTTATCACACTAAAGCATTATGCAGTTACAGCACACGCTCCAGAGTTATGGGGTCACAGCACTCCCAGAGGTGTATTTCTAGGTGGGTGACATCATCAGCCTTGCCAAAGGTGGGTATAGCAATTGTATGGAGTGGGAGCAGTCTAAAGCATTATTCAGTCCTCAGGCAGACGGACACAACACACACACACACACACACTTGGCAAGTCTGGGATTAGAACACTGACCTAGCTACTTTATCACACTACAGCATTACACAGTTACAGAACCCACTACCGAGATTACTGGGTCACAGCACTCCCAGAGGTGTACTTCTAGGTGGGTGACATCATCAGCCTTGCCAAAGGTGGGTATAGTAATTGTATGGAGTGTGAGCAGTCTAAAAGCATTATTCATTCCTCAGGCAGACAGGGACAAACACACACACACACTTGGCAAGTCTGGGATTAGAACACCGACCTAACTACTTTATCACACTACAGCATTAAGCAGTTACAGAACGCGCTACTGAGATTACTGGGTCACAGCACTCCCAGAGGTGTATTTCTAGGTGGGTGACATCATCAGCCTTGCCAAAGGTGGGTATAGGAATTGTATGGAGTGTGAGCAATCTAAAAGCATTATTCAGTCGTCAGGCAGATGGAGACAAACACAAACAAACACACACACACACACACACACACACACACACACACACACACACACACACACACACTTGGCAAGTCTGGGATTAGAACACTGACCTAACTACTTTATCACACTACAGCATTATGCAGTTACAGAACATGCTACTGAGATTACTGGGTCACAGCACTCCCAGAGGTGTATTTCTAGGTGGGTAACATCATCAGCCTTGCCAAAGGTGGGTATAGGAATTGTATGGAATGTGAGCAGTATTCAGTCCTCGGGCAGATGGAGACAAACACACACACATACTTGGCAAGTCTGGGATTAGAACACTGACCTAACTACTTTATCACACTACAGCATTACGCAGTTACAGAATGCCCTACCGAGATTACTGGGTCACAGCACTCCCAGAGGTGTATTTCTAGGTGGGTGACATCATCAGTCTTGCCAAAGGTGGGTATAGGAATTGTATGGAGTGTGAGCAGTCTAAAAGCATTATTCAGTTCTCAGGCAGATGGAGACAAACACACACACACACACACACACACACACACACACACACACACACACACACACACACACACACACACACACACCAGTGGTGGGAACAGAACACCTGCCTATCTACAGATCACTATTACAATACTACATAGTTATGAGTCGTGCCAAGGCTGTCATTATGATCTTCTAGGAATGCGGACATCAACAGGGATGCTGGCAGTTAAGATGTACATACCTGTGAACCTGTGTGTTTAAAGTAGGAATCCATCCTGACCTGGAGTATGCCCATCTGTGGAATGGACAACTACTATCACTATACAGGGTTACATGGCCATGCCCATACACATAGAGGCACATAACCGACACAAGGTGTCACTGGGCATGCTCACACACTTAGTAGCACAGGGCTGTTCGGAATGCACTATGTGTCCATCTACACAAGGTTATACTGGGCATGCTCATACATCTAGTAGCACAGGGCTGTCTAGGATGCACTCTGATTCTAAACACGGAAGGCCACAGTAGCCATGCTATTACAGTTAGATGTAAAGAACACATTGTAATGGACTCCAGTGTTAGTAGTTGTCATTGTTAGCAGGAACGCTGCACTACATATATCTGACACCAGTCCTATACACGTCTGCTGCTGTCTGTCACCTTAGATGTACCATTCTATACCAAGCACAATACTATCACTCGCAATGATGTCTTGCTAGGAGTGGCAACTGCTTGACCAACACAAATATGCCAATGTCCTGCTGTAATTACAAGGTTGTCCAGTGTTTGTCATTCTGGGATGACATGACTGAAAGTAGACAGGCCTTTGTCACATATCACATGCATCCATGATTCAAGGGACTGGGGATAATACCTAAGTTGCATTCGCCCATATAGTGCCATTCCAAGGCAAATGTCCTAAACACAGGATAACACCCTGACACCTAGAGGACAACTGCACTGTATGCTTATGCTAACCAGTGCTAGATGTGTAGCGTCCGTAATCACAGCTGTTCACTGTAGATCCAACAATGGGGAGTACTGACATCTGTGCAGTGAGGAACACCTGGCTGAAGGCTCTGTAGTGTACAATAGCACTACCACCATATACCTCAGAACCAGACATGTGGGCCATAACACAGGTACGGACCGCTCCTGGTGGTGTCCCCACATACATAAAGGCCACTCACATGTACTGACCAGTACTCCCACAAAAGGCATCACAGATGAGTTAGGTGCAGGACACAGTGTCAAAAGCTGCATTCTAGGATGTAACCCTCAGACACCACCATGCCCTCGGACCACCAACACACATCCATACATGTGGTAGGACATATAATAGTACACCACCATGTGACCCTTGACCAGTGGACTGTACCAAGCTCTACATCAACTGTGCAGAGTACCCATGTACTGACACAGTTGCATCATGTGTTATGCAATGCAATGATACCACTGTCTGTAACTAGGTCAGCTGTACCCATACCAGGAGCCCTTGGTTATTTACAGCATTAACAGATGACTGTTGCTGTACACCAGTAAACACCCTCATGTTTGGATATGACATACATGTACCTGCCCTGGATATGTACATGCCACACACATACAACATATATGTAAATAGCATAGCTGTTGTTGTCCTTTGTGCAGACAGGTGGCTACAGCCATTACACACATGCACATGGAATGTAGGCCCATGGCTGCTGAATGCTAACAGTACATAAGGTGTGATATCAATGTTGACAGAGGTAACATTCCCTCTGTACTGGTCATCCATACACCTATCATATCATACAACATGTGTCATGTATGTAATTACACATGTCCACCAATTGCAATGCCTACAAACATGCCCAAATGACAGGATTGTAGGACCTACACACATGTACATGTAGTGGTGTGCATTCAGATACCATGCATGTGCAGTTGCTGATGTATGCAGGTGCCATGTGTCTTAGTACATCATGCAGTTGCAATGCAGCCTCAACATTTCCAACTGTATATGGTGATATGCTGAAAGTACGGAAACATGTTCCTCAGGTATGGACAGATGTGTGGACATAACTAAGTGGTGGGGCATCTTTGCAGATGGATGTCTGCTGAGGGCAGTTCACAGGTGTGTCACAAGCGGTCCTACAATAACCTGTGTAACTGCTACGCAATGTTTTTTTTAATTGAAGGGCAATACACACAACAGAGACAGTGGTCAGGGTGACACCGAAGGTAAATCACTTGACACCTGTAACAGTTAAGACCTCCCGTGTGCATATATCAGCACAGTTGCCAAAGGAAGCATCAGTACACTTTGTAACACAAGCAATACTGCTGTAAGTCTGTTATACATATCATGAGATAGGCAGGTGTTTGATTCACAGTACTTGCATGTGTGGTTGCGTGTGTGTCCATATATGTCACGTATGATGGGGAATACATATCAATTGTTACTCACTCTCCTGTACACTGTTGTAGACATCTGTACAGACTGCAATGTAGAAAGCAGGACATAGGTAGGGGTGTGTATCTCACACGTGAGGTATCTGTATGTGTGTGACATAGGTGTATTCAATAGTGAATGCCACAATGTGTGTGTGTGTGTGTGTGTGTGTGTGTGTGTGTGTGTGTGTGTGTGTGTGTGTGTGTGTGTATGGCTGTCTGGTCCCTGGAGTGAGGATGTATGTTACTATAGTGAACTGATAAGACCCCTCCCCCCATTCGGGTGATGCAATCTACTATCTGTGTTGATGTCCCCGATCTTAGGCCATACTGACTATCTGTACATGTGTATTCTCTGTGGTGCGTCATGTAGGTGCACAGTACTGTAATGATGATTTGCACATAGGCAGGGGTCCTCACCTCAACACTACTAACTGTGTGTGTGAGTGTGTGTTACTGTGTTGGTGAATCCGTGAGTGTGTGGGTGTGTTACTGTGTCACTGAATATATGTGTGTCAATACCTGAGTGTGTAGGTGCAGTTGTGAGTTTGCATCCTGTCATGGGAACGTGTATTACTGCTTCCCAATGAGGCATCACACTTCCCACTGGCCTCTACCCTTGTCATCAGCTAGACCGTTCTCTTACCTCACCACTCCATGTAACTGTACCTGTGATGTCACCCGGTATGGATGTCACATCTGTAGCCACAGCAGCTTAATACACAGCTATTATGCTCTTGGAACAGTAGACGTGTTTGGAACGTGGGACATTCTAACTGTGATGTGGAAGCTACAAGGTACATGTTGGTATTTTCATACATACCTGTGAGTAGTCCACATTTACATATGGGACACTAACTGCATACACTGACATCCACTGGCACATGCAATTAGACCTGAAGGATGAAAGCAGAACATCATGACCAACATGCAGTTACTGTTGTTACACAAGACACATACTGTTAACAGTATGAAATGCATTGTAAACCTATACTACATGGTATGTCTGCTGCCTATCAACAGTACACAACAATTGTAATCTACACTTATCTTCACAGTCTGTTCACCCTGTGCATCAGACCATATGAGCATGTCCCTGCACCGATGGTGTGGATGACAGGGATGTGGCACAGGCATCATCATATGCACAGGGCGATAATGTTTTCCAGAGGCCTAGGCTGCACCATTGGATGAGATCATGAGTGTGGGTTAGGGCCTTTGATCTAATTGGGCATGTATGGATGTTATGCATGTGTGTGTTGCGGTGCCCTACAAATGTTTCTGGTGTGTGCGTGTATGTATGCACACAGTTCTGGCATGTGCCTGGCCTACACAGGGTATTATTGACAGCTGCGGACTGTACAGGCCAGGTTTTACAGTTCATGGTGTCCGGCCACGGCCACGTGACCTGTGCCTGCCAGGGGTTGCACGGGCACTACCAGGCAGAGGTGCAGATTGGGTGCTGTCTGATGACATGTCCACTGGAACTGTGTCCCTGTTGGGACCATCCAGGGACACGTGCACATGGCCTGCTGTGTCATGGTGTGGACAGCACAGCACCAGCTGCACTGCTGCTGCTACCACCACTATGGGAGCGGGCATGTGAGGTAGCTCATTCACATAGACCTGAAACAAGTGTTGTAGCAGGCCTACATCCACATGCCCGACACCTCACTTCTACCAGATGTTCCAACACAGACAGCTCAGCTTGCGGATTGCCATGCCACGGTCAAGGACTCCAACCATGTCACCCAATCATCTATCCAAAGCTTCAGCAATCTGCTGTTGAGCATTTACCATTGCCTGGATGTTGTTATTTAAAGAATGGACAGCAGCCCTTTGAAGCCTCTGATCTTTTCTGTTGTGCCATTCAGCACGTGCCTGTGCCTCCATTACAGCCTGAAACATGTGTCTGGTGACACCAGCTGCTGCGCTCTGTCTTGCAGGGGCATGTTGGCCAGAGGTCCTCCTACGAGCAGCACTGGCCACTTGCCTGTGTGGGGCATCATCAGTCAGTCGGCTGACACCATGGTGTGCAGGCACACCTTCCATAGCCCCCACACTTTCCTGCTACAAGCTACCACACGCCAGCTGTTCTTCATCTATGGCCACTGGTGATGGGTTATGTAGGCATGAGAACTGTGTGTGGGGATGAGGGGGATATAGGTGGAATAGCAACCAATGGTACAGATTCAGCCCCTGACAACCCTGCCTGTGCCTCAACCATACGTTCATCATCACTGCTAGAGTCTGTGGGGACACTAAAATCAGATGGACCACAGGAGGGGAACGCACCTACATCACCTGTGAGGGGCAGACAAGAACTGTACATTACAATCTATACAATAGACACAGACACACACACAGACACACACACACAGACACACACACACAGACACATGCTATGGCACCCAACATGTATGTGATATGGCAGAAGGCATGCAACATGCATGTGATACGGCAGACGGCATGCAGCTCAGACAATAATAGTGGTAGTTATCATACATCCTTGGGTTGCACAGAATAGCATGCATGTGTCATTGCAGAAGGCATACAAATTACACAATCATAGTAGTAGTTAGCATACATCCCTGTGTTACACCATGTAGACCAGCACAGGTTAACAGTACACCTGCCTGATGTGTGGCATATGACCTTGACAATCTCATGTAGCATGACATGTGATCTGCTGACATGTGCAATGACATGCATACATGTTTAACACAATGGTGTCCTGTCAAATATACAGTGGGGTAATGGTGTCCGAATGCAGTGTTGTCTGTCCGCCCTACAGATATACTGCACATTTAGCTGATATGCATGGCCATTGCAGGGAATCATGAGAAGTCTCTATTGCTATACAGTGTGAGTTACAGACAGTTCATAGCCATGACTGTGTTCAGATACAATACATATATACTGTGGAATGTGACTCACATCACTGAGGTGTATACACACTAAACCATGATGTGGAATGTATGACACAGGTCGCTGAAGGGTATACGGATGACACCCCTGCACATCTGCAACCATATTGCTGCTGCCTGGCAACTATGGCCAGACATGGCAAACTTATCGGTACACCATGTCCCACATGACATCTGTGTACCACACACACACACACACACACACACACACACACACACACACACGAGGAGCAAGGATGACATTGATGTCCGACACCGGCAAGGGGAATATACTGCATCTGTGGGCTGATGTGGTTGTATGTGGATACTGTACAGGTGACTGCTGTCATGTCATGACACACTCAAGATGTTCAACACATCTTATGTGGTGGATTGATGTCACGCCTGCACAAAATGTGCACAGGCTTGTAGGATGTCTAGTGTTCCACATTTGCAATATAACCATTACACAAAGGTCATAGTTGGACTATGTGGAGCCAATGTACGACAGGGTGTACACACAAGCACATCACATCTACTGTGTGTGTTGCTTCATGTCTCTGGCCATCCTCCATGGCCATATGTGTACATGTGTTGGCCAAATGATTGTGACAGGCATCTATTTCACATGTCTGTGTTGTCCCATATGACATACACCCATAGATGTCATATGGTCCACTGATGACAGGGTTATGTAGACAAAGGGTGGTATGTTTGGTATGTGGGATATGTTTTTCAGGATAGTTAGGCAGTGTTGCAGCCATCCCACTAGATGCCATGGACATGTCAGATAGCACATCACATTGTGTGCCATTCATAGCAGGGGTATGATCCACACCGGTGAATCCTGTGGGTTGGCCATACTCATGTTCACTGTGTAGTACTGTTTGTATTCCCCACATGTGTAGTTCTGATCTGTAGTACATGTCCCTACAGTGAACAGCACCTCCACCATTGTATGCACAGCTGTCCACATATCTGGCAATGACAGTTTGTGAGGTTTCATGTTGGTGTTTCACATAGTTTGCAAGTATTGCACATGGGTAGCCATTGTGATGCATTGCAGGTCTGACCTGTATATTGTGACAGGACCATACATTATGTGTACATGTGGTAAATGGCCACATGGCAGATAGATCTGTGCATTAACATGTCTGATAAATAATAACAGTCTCATCTGCAATGGGCTGCTGTCACAGCGAAACACCAGAAGTACCTAAATAGGAGTAACACAGCAGTATGATTATTATCTATGCCTGTATGATAGCTACAGGGTGCAATGTGCATGTTAAAACATATGCCAGTATAATAGACTATACTATGGAGTATGCACATGTGTGCACACGCAGAGTAGCATACTATAGTATGCGGCATGTGTGTATACATGCCTTGCATATTATGTTACATTACATATTGTACAGTGACACATGTAACTATATGGAATATAGTTGTTATAGGTGCAGTAGTGACTTACCAGGCAACTCCAGGCTCGGTGGTTGAGAGACACCCACCTCCATGATATCGGCTAAGGCTTGTGGATGTTGTTCTGCAGGTGTCCCCAGGTTAGCCAGTAGCTCCTCGGTACGTGTGAGTGGGGGCTGGGTTGGTAGCCCACCACCTGTTGCACCTTGTTCCCTGGCAATTGCATTTGCATGCTGTTTCACCCATCTAATGAGGTCTGTACAGTGTCTGCGCACCTGCTAGTATGTGCGGTTGTGGCCACCCACATCATTAACCCTCCTGCGAAATTCCTGCTACAGGGCATCCTGCTGCTGTGCATCCTGTGGCACATGGCTAAACAGGACATCATGATTGTCATGTAGGTATGGGATGAGGGCCTCATCCCCCAAGCGGGTATAACGTGGTAGCCTTGCACGCGGCATACCTGGAAGACATAATGATGGAGACAGGTCACAGTAACTCACAAAGACGTACAGTGCTACAGCTGAACATACATGTGTATCACATTTATTACAATTAAATAGTTGTCTTTGCAAATCTACATGACACTGACACCACTGATATGCTTGTGTCACACACATTTGACACTCAACGGTGATTGGATATTATCACCATATATGTGTGTGTGTGTCACCTGATTACATTGCTCATACTCCATGTGGATGCTGTCTTGATGTGGGCATGTCTGTTTGCCTGTACTGGTGTTCTTGCCTATCAGCACATGGCTGGATGTGTCCACATTAATGCAGTCGACCTTGATGCTGTGTATATGTCACATATAAAGACTTACACTGCCTTAACGGACATGACCTGTGACCCAGCACACTTCCACATGGAATGTTTTACATGTATGTGTTTTGCCATATACATCTACACAGCACTGTACAACAGTTCAACATCTTGCCATGTATCATCTGTGTTGCACATGTGATACACATGGAACACTAGCTAGCCAGATGGTATTTGCAGGGATGGATATCAACAATAGCATGTACGGTCAAAGTCAACTAGTAGGCTATATGCCCTGGGCCATGTATGAATCTAGGATGAAAGGTTACCTAGCTGTAGCTGACAGGCGGGTTTCTGGGGCCAGGTGAAGCAGTGCCACATAACTGATCCACAGGGTTAATAATACATTTACCATGCGGTCATCACACCATGTCTGAGAGGAAGGCAATGTGCAGCTTTGCAGGACAGGAATGCATAGTATGGCAGGAGTATGTAATGTGTATGGGACAAGGATATGTCCAGCATGTGGTGATCCTAGTACTAGGATGGTGGATGTCCATGAAGTATGTGTTTGAGATCAGGATGTGTACGTGTAGCATGTCCAATATTGCTGAGTTGGACATGGCTTTATTCAGGGTAGGCATCATGCTACATAGTGGAGATGGAGATTGGGAAGGCTGGTGTAGGCCATCTGAACATGGCCAGTACCCCTTAAAGTTGAGTATGGCTGGACAATGATCTCTATATTCATGGATGGCACCCTGTCATGATTAGGGTTGCCACATATGACTACCTGACAGGTGTGGTGATGTAACTATCACAGGAAAGACAACTGCCCAGCTGCATCCCTTACACACAGTGTCCATTATGTTGACCGCTGCCTAGGTGGTAGTTCACAGGTACAGAGTTATTAACATAGGGGTGACAATGCAATATGTAGCTGTCAGATTGTGCCCATATGTCACACACCTCATCCACAAAGCCCTTCTGTATGTTGTCCACAACACTCTGAGTCAGCTATTGCTCCTAGGTCATAGTCATTTGCATACTTCAATAGGCAGATGCCTTCTGTTAGTCTGTGTGGTATAGACTACAATGAGGGGGAGTACAATGAATTAACTCTGTCTTACTGTAGCTGGTACTGCACTGCACTGGTGTGATGTGCATGTATTATTCAGACACCTTCTGTAGTGTTGGTTCTGCCAGCAGTCCCATTGCAAAACACTCCTGTGACATAGGAATGTACATCTAGTATACTGAGTGTAGATGGAACACAGTATGGGTGATGATGTCCTATGACCTGGCAAGGTTATGATATGCAGTGTGAAATCAACCTTACTGTCATCTACATCTGTACTGCTGACATCAAATAAGTTGATCAAGGTTCATGGCCTTTCAGACCAGATTCAGCAGGGTAGTAGTGCAGTACTTCCCATTATCAGTGGTGTCTCCCCCTTTGTGGGTTGTGATACCTGTTGGTGTGCACCATTCAGTGTGTACACAGCCTGACATGAAGCTATGTTTTACATGATGTGTGTGGAGAGCAACTTGTTTTGCCATATGTGTATGATACAACCTGGGATGTGGACAGGTCCCATGCAGCCTGAGTGCAGCTTGTACCTGCATAGTTGTGGTTACAGGGGCTCTGTAGTGTATATGGATATATGATTGTGTACCTGTTGGGGGGGACAGTGTGTTTATGTTATCCAAGACCCTATCTGGATTGCTTATTCATGCTCAGCACTTGTTCAGAATTTGTAAGCACTGCGTAAGTTACTAATTACTACAGCACTCAATCTTCCTCATTACCTAGAGGTAAACAGTTTTTGTACATACTTTTCTCACTTGCTTAGAGTAAAACAGCTCTTTTACTCACGTTCCTCACGTATCTAGGGGAAAATAGCTTTATATTCAGGCATGTCCAAGGGTCAGCTCCAAGTGTTCTCTCCTGTCTATCTGATGAATCTGGACATCTTAAGGCAATGTAGAAATTGCCTCATGTACACAGACAACCCTCTCCGCCTACCACCCAACACTACAACCTGTGAGAGATAAAGCTCTCTCCAACCAAGACTGGACTTGACAGTCATGTGGAGAAGGTAAACATTTGCACCACACCACACTCGTCACAGTCTCACTAAATCTACACCACCATAAACCACACATAGTAACACAAAAACATCCGTGGAGGCTCTCAATAATAATCTGTCTAAGCAACAGAGACCTCCAAAGTGGAAACACAAGCAGCCTCCATCCCCCAGCACAACCCCAATGGCACATAGCCCACAGACTCAGTGTGCCACTCAACCACAGCCAATAAGGCAAATCAATGTACCCAACACACTAGTCATAGGTGACTCTATAGTCAGGCACACTGATGTCCAACTCACCAGGCTAAACAAGGAGAAGTTACTGTCAGCTGCCTGTTGGGTACCAGGATCTGCCACATAACCCACGCACTCAGGTCACTCCACAACAAGTACAAATATGACTCTGTCATTGTCCATGTTGGTCTGAATGACCTGAAATGTACCTCCCTGGACTACATGAAAAGAAACATGGAAGAGCTCTCCGATCTTGTAGCCCAGGCAGGTATGACCCTAGCCCTGAGTAGCATTCTGCCATCACCCAGAATGATACCGCAGTACGAGGACAAAATGACTGACTTCAACAACTGGCTGTTTCTGGTGTCATTCTAAGGGGATTCGGTATCTGTCTGCTTGGGATGACATGGTCGACAGACCACGATGCTTTGCCACAGATGGCCTGCACCTGTTGCCCCTGGGATTCTGGATACTGGCCAAGGTTCTTGCTGTCCCTATAGTGCCTTAACTCATACCATGCTTTTCGGCCATGTAACCTGGACCGAAACACCCAAGGTGGAGGTGTGTCCATATTCATTAAAAATATCCACCCCTCCAGGCTAGTTGCTTAGCACAATGCATCCATAGGTTCATAGGTTGGTATTAGGCTATCAGCCCTAGGGCCTATACAAGCCTAGTCATAACAATTCCCTGGCTATTTCTTCCCACACTATTTACTTCCCTGGACCCCAGTCGTGATCCCCGGGGTGAATTTCCTTTCTCCCATCCAATCGTCAAGGTTCCTTTTGAAGAGGGCTAAAGAGGCACTCTGCTTGACATGTATGGGCAATCTATTCCACAGTCTAGGGAGTCTCTGAGTCAGGAACCTATCCCTCCAGCATGTTTTGTTTATTGTGATGACAAGGTTTAGATCCCTGGAGCGTGTAGCTCTGAGGGATTGGGATTTCTTTAAGTGTAGCATGTCCAACAGCTCTGGGTTTGACATGGCCTTGTATGTTAAGCAGAGATTGCCTCTGAGTAGACGATATGCCACAGAGTATAGCTGGAGTTTTTTAAGGCGGTCAGCATAGGGCATCTGCTTTAGGCTTGTGATTCTTTTAGTGAGGTATTTCTGTGGCCTTTGCAGTTGTTGCAGATGTTTTGAGAGGTACATACCAAATGGGGCATTGTATTCTATAATGGGTCTAATGAGGGATGAGTACAGTGGGACAATGTCCTCCTTTTTTCTGGATGAAAAGCCCTTAGTGATGAGGTGTGCCACATAGAAGGATTTCCTGACTGTTGTGGTGATGTGGTTATTGAAGGTGAGACAACTGTCTCTTATCCCCAAGTCTCTTATCACACTTTTAGTGTTTAGTGTACTGCCACCTATATGGTAATTCACGAATACATGTTTTTTCCCAAAGGGGATAACTATACATTTCTTGGCATTGAGCTTGAGCCCATGGCTCTGGCACCAAGCATCTGTTTCTGTAAGGCCCTTTTGTAGAGTATCCACATCATTTGGGGATTCAATAGTGGCTCCCAGTTTGCAGTCATCTGCAAACTTTGTTAGCCAAAGTTCCTTAGTGTTGGCCTGTACTTCAGAGAAGTAGATGCCAAACAAGAGCGGTCCCAGGAGTGAACCCTGTGGTATTCCACTTGTCACTTGTCTGGAGCTGGATTTGGAGTCGGCTACTTTTACAGTGTGGGTTCTATCAGTAAGCCAGTTAGCAACCCATTGGATGACGTAGGGATTAATACCCAGCTTAGTAAGTTTATCTATGATTCCAGAGTGGGGGATGGTGACAAAGGCCTTGGCAAGGTCTAGATAGGCTGTGTGGACCAACTTACCCTTGTCCATGGCTCTGGAGACTGATTGGAAGAAGTCAATCAGGTTCAGGAGACAAGATCAACCCTTCACTAACCCAAACTGGGTGGGGTCCAGTGTTTGAAGGTTGCCAATGTCTTTGTTTATAAGTTCCATGATAATACGCTCCATGGCCTTGCAGATAAGGCTTGTCAGACTGATGGGATGGTAGTTTCCGGGATCCAAGGTGGACCCCCCCCCCTTGTGGAGTGGGATAACTGTAGCTCTGCGCCACTCAGTGGGCACGAAACTTGAGGTGAGGCTATGATTAAACATGACACTTAGGTGAGGTGCCAGTTCATATTGTAGTTCATGTAGTACACAGCCTGGGATGTCATCTGGTCCCATGGATGCTGTATTCTTAGCTTTGGAGAGTGCATTTTTTACCTGTGTGGCCGTTATTACCAGAATTTGGCAATCTTCCGGTATTGAGATGGGCCATTTAGCGGGTGAGAGGGGGGTGAAGTTGGCACTGAATCTCTCTGCCAGGATATTGGCAATATCCTTGGGATCAGTATATTTAATGCCATTGTGTTTTATCTCAGTGCAGGTCTGAGCATTGCCATTTAGATATAGTTATAGAATGCCTTGTGGTTGTCTTTGGAATCTTTGGCAATTTTATTTTCGTAACTAGCTTTGGTGGATTTTATGAGGGATCTCTGTTTCTTACTGAGGCTGGTAAGGGAGTTTTTTGCATTCTGGGATTTTCCTCTTTTCTGCAACAGTTTCTTCCTTTTGTTGTAAAGTTTGTTTATGGCAGGGGACCACCAGATTGGCTTCCCTTTTTTGGATGAGAGCATCTTGGTTCTATTTGGGATGGCACAATTCATGCATGAGTGGATGTGCTCATACAGTGCCTTAGTGTAGGATTCAGCAGTTGAACTTTCAGTTCCCGTCTGCATGGGTGTCATGAAGTTTGTCACTTCTGACTTGAGTTGCATGAAGTTGGCTTTGGAGAAGTTTTTTATGGAGGTTTCCCTACTGGGGGGTGGGGGTGGGATGTGGATGTTAAGGGTGATTAGCTTATGGTCAGACCTGACTAACGAGGGAGTGACCATAGGTGTGGAGCATCGATTTCCCATGTTGGTAATGATCAGGTCTAGGATATTGGAGCCCCTGGTGGGACTATGGATTAGTTGATCCAGGGTGTTGGAATTTATGAATTCCAAGAACCGTTGGGCAAAGGTGTTGGTAAATGAGTAGTTTTTCCAGTTAATGGCAGGGTAGTTAAAATCACCCAGTATTAGGGTGTTTGGTTCTATCTTAATATTTTCCCGTATGTTTAGGAAGGTGTAGTGAGAATCTTGGGGTATGGTGGGGGATCTGTAGCAAGCTACAATTTGGATTGCAGTCTTACCTAGTGTTAGTTGCACCTGGAGAATTTCAGACGCATTGTGTTGGGCAACTAACCTGGTGGTGTGAATATCCTTGGTGAATATTGACACTCCTCCACCTTTAGTGTTTCGGTCCTGGTTTGGTGGCCGAAAAGTGTGGTAAGAGTTGTAGCCTGGTATTGCAGGGGTACTTTCTGGAGCCTTGAACCAGGTCTCAGTTACTGCACAGATATCGATGTTCTCCATTTTTAGGAGTGCCTCGAGAGAGTGCATTTTGAGGTTTAGACTTCTAGCATTGAGTAGCATTACCTTCAGATTTTGCATGCTTGTACCTGTTACGGTGGTGTTTTGTCCTTTGAACTTTGCCTAAAAAAGGCACTATAGGGGTGGCAAGAGCCTTAGCCAGTAACCTGAATCCCAGGGGCGACAGGTGCAGACCATCTCTAGCAAAGCATCATGGTCTGTCAATCATGTCATCCCAGGCAGACAGATACTGGATCCACTTTGAATGAATCCGAGGTTATCCAAGTGCAACTACCTCTGGGCTAAACTGCAATCCAAATAATAGCTTGCTACAGATCCACCACCATGGCCCAAGATTCCCACTCCTCTTTTCTTGATGTACTGGAAATTATTAGGGTTCAACCAAACACCTTACTAATGGGAAACTTCACCTACCCCACCATTAACTGGGAAAACTACTTGTGTACCAACTCATTAGCTCAACACTTTCTGGAATTCATAAACTCCAATTCCCTGGATCAACTTATCCACACACCCACCAGGGGCAACAATATCCTAGACCTAGGCATTACCAACATGAGTGACCGGTGTTCCACACCTGAAGTCAACTCCTTGTTGGTCCGATCTGACCACAAGCTAAACACCCTTGATATCCACATCCCGCCCCCACCCCCCATTAAGGAAACCACAGTATAATTCATGCTTCTTAAGACAGAAGTGGTGAACTTCATTACACCCATGCAGATGGACAATACAGTTACAACTGCTGAATCATACACAAATGCACTCTATAAGCACTTATACGAGTGCATGGATCGTGCTATCCCAGACAGATCCAAGACGTTATCCTGCAAAATAAGGAAGCCAATCTGGTGGTCCCCTGCTATAAACAAACTGTACAACAGAAGGAAGAAACTGTTGCAAAAGAGAGTACAATCCCATGAGTGGAGGAGCTCCCTGGTCAGCCTCAGTAAGAAGCTGAGACCCCTTATAAGATCCTCCAAAGCTAGCTATGAAAACAAAACCACCACTAATTCCAAGAACAACCACAAAGCATTCTATAGCTATGTCAAATATCTCGATGCCAACACCCAGATCTGCTCTGAGTTACAGCACAAAGGCACAAAGGACCATGGGACCTATTGCCCTATAAGCCTGACTAGCCTGGTCTGCAAGGCTATGGAGCACATCATCATGGATCTCAGTCACAGAGACACTGGGTACCTCCAAACCTTTGACCACTCCCAGTTTGGCTTTGTTAAGGGAAGACCATGCCTCCTAAACCTGGTGGACTTTTTTGAGACAGTTACCAAGGCATTAGATGAGGGTAAAGCAGTCCACACAGCCTACCTTGATCTCTCAAAGGCTTTCAACACCATTCCCCATTCTGGTATTACCGACATACCCATCCACCTGAACATTAACCCCTACGTCATGAAATAGTTTACAAAGTGGCTCATGGACAGAACCCACACAGTGGGAGTTGCATACCCTAGGTTCGACTGTAAACCAGTAAAGAGTGGCATCCCCCAGGGCTCAGTCCTAGGACCCCTCATGTTCGGTATATACTTCTCTGAGGTACAGGCAAGCACAGGAGGACTTTGGCTGAAAAGGTTTGCAGATGACTGCAAACTAGGGGCCATAATTGTTTCCCCAGCTGATACAGACACCCTCCAGAAGGGTCACACTGAGATGGATACCTGGTGTCAATATCATGGCCTCAAGCTGAATGCCAAAAAGTTCATAGTCATCCCCTTTGGATAAAACTAATTACCCGCAGACTACCACATAGGTGCTAGTCCCCTGCATACAGAAAAGGTAATAAGGGATCTGGGAACCCAAGTAGATAGCAATCTCTCCTTGGATAACCATAATGCCAAGGTGGTTCGAATATCCTTCTACATGGCCCCCCAATCTCAAATGGGTTCGCATCCAGAACAAAGGAGGCCATTGTGCTTCTCTACTCATGACTTATTAGACCCATTAAAGGATACAACACTCCATTTGGGATGTACCTTACAAGACAACTGCAAGAGTTTGAAAGACTACAACAGTACCACACCAAGAGGATTAAGTGACCTCAAACAGATGATCTATGCTGCCCAACTAAAGAAACTCCAGCTGTACTCGGTTGCATACCGTGTACTCACAGGTGATCTCTGCTTGACATAAAAGGCCCATGTCCAACCCAGTATTGCTGGATATACTCCACCTAAACAAAAGCTCCTGAGAGCCACATGCTCTAGGGATATACACATAACCACAACGATAACTAGGATGCGCTGGAGGGATAGATTCCTGACACGGAGACTCCCCATGCTTTGGAACATGATTCCAATGTACATCAGGCAGGGCCCCTCACTAGCACTCTTCAAGAGAAACCTTGACGGGTGGATGGGAGACAGACATGTACCCTGGGGATCACTGCAGTTGCTCTGCTGGACAGAGGCACAGGGAACTAATGTCTCTGCTGCTCAAAGGCACACGGAACTAACCTAAGGGGGTGGTGGAAGCCAACACACTCTAGCTAGGCTTATAAATACCCTTGGGCAGACAGCCTAGTACCTACCTTTGAACTTATTACATGTCTTATGTGCATGGATAGTTAACTAGCTCTTCCATTTTACTTTGCTATCATGCTGATAAACTGTCGGGTGACTACAAGTCACATGTATCCTGTTATTGTGTATTGTAAATGCCAATAGACATAACTAATGTTTGCCTAACATAACAGTAATGCTATGTAAAATGTAATACATATCTGCCTACAATACTGTACATTACACAGTTATTGGCACAATATCCCACAATGCAAATCATAATTGCACAGTAGACCCATTTTCAACATGTTATTCTCAGTAATACACCCATAAATATGCCTACTGTTACAATATATCAACATATACTATCCCTTGTTATAGCACATACTTTTTGGGCCAACCCTGCCACTGACAGCAGCTGGAGAGGAATTGTTGGGTTCAAAGCCCTTATATAGCATCCCTTGTGGTGTATGCAGTGTTTGCCTTGTGACCTACAGCAGTACACACATAAATACTACAAGTGTTACTATGCTCAACAATACATCACTACAAGATAACTGTTTCCACTATATGCATTGTATACACTTTAATTATTACAGAACAGGTACTACATACACAGACATACTGAGTGTTCTACATACCTTATTAGTAACCCGAGGTGTCATTGACTGTTATTTCAATCCTTTTCAGATGGTGTTTCAATCTTCTTTGTAATGTTCTGCTGGTACATACAGATGGTTTGAATGTGTGACAAGCCATCCTTTTATAGTTAAATATCGGTAACATGTGCTATCCTGACCAACAATTGGTGTTCCAAAGTAGTTAATTAGATGCACATCAGATGTGCAGCTACTCCATTAGCCAATACCATGGCAACAGTGGTGTATAACTGAGTACTCCACTTGGGCATTGTCCCTTTGCCTTACTTTCAAGGAAGACGGCCTGGATGTGTTGTTTATGATGCATTTCAACAGCTATATGGAGACAGACAGAGATATATCAGCTTCATGACTCCCGTGGATTGTGTGTAATGGCTAGAAGATGTTCTACATGTGAGTACAGCTGTTATATTTCAGAACATTGCTACTTATGCAGGGTTTGTTTGTACCTGATACTTCTGCAGATGTTTCAGTCTGGCAAGGATGTTTGGGCAGCTCAAGGCTGTATGGCTATGCATGAAATGTTAGGGGGTTTACAGTGTGCTCACCAGACATCTTTGGTTTGGTGTACATGTATATCATACTGTGCTGTTAATCAGTAATTGGTAACACTTCCTGGTGTACACACAACCCTCTGAAACGGGATTAGTGCAAACAAACCCTGTAACATCAGCAGCTGTTCCATTGTATAACAACTATTTCCCATAAGGCCATGTTAGTGTGTCTCTGACAAGGTATGTTAAGGCTTCTGCAGATGTTGTACAGTGAGTGAATAATTTGTGATGTTATTACAGTTTGTATTGTAATTGGTTTGGGTGTGGGGGAGATGTTGGTGGGTGTACATAGCAAATGCAGGTATGTAGGAACTGCTTTTATACATAATCGATATGTGTGTGAGGGTTCCTTCCCTATTTGAACACCTATCCTTTAGTGCACTAATACTATGGTAATTGCAGGCTGATTCATTAAGGCACTGTTAATTGGTTCCTGTATAACATGCAGGTGATGTTAGTCCTTGAATTCTTTTGGCAATACATCAGAATGTAATAAAGTGTTGCTACATGAAAGCTGTCTGTGTATTTATGTCAAAGGTATTTGCAGTCATTGGAGTTGTATTGGTGACTGACCCTCTTTGGCTAGGGTTGCCACCTTTTCAAATGGCCATAGTGGGACATTTTCGGGACACACATCAGATTTTACAGGCCGACACAAACCCATGGTCAGTACAAAGAATAGAACTTTCCTTTTTTGCCTAAATATAAGCTTATTCTTGTAGCAGTTTAGTTGCTTAACCTGTTTCTTGTAACATGTAGGAATTTTAGATACAGAAATAACTATTTTATGCAACTATTACATTACATATGGGACATAATTATGTCCTACAATCTCAGGACATTTGCCATTTATAATATTTTTGATCAGGACACAACAGCCCAAAGAGGGACTGTCCCTCGCAAAGTGAGATAGGTGGTACCCCTATCTTTGGCTCATGTCCATAGCCCATATTTGTAATAGTGTATAGGCATATAATCTCCATATCCTTTGTTCATAAAGTTTGGTCGTGGCGGAATGTGTGATTGCTATGGTTCATGTTATACTCATATATGAACACTTCAACCGCTGTATACAGGATACCTACGGAATCCCGAATGCACACAATTCCGACGCCTACAGTACCGGGCCCAGACTCCCATACCCCACATTACCAACAGCGACAGTCAAACTCGCGAAAGTAACACAAACACAGAACACGCACACACAGACTCACTGCTACCCACCACATCCAAACAAACCATCCTACACTACATATGAGCAGGTGGGCAAGCCCCCCTATACCCCCCCATGTGGGTGGCTGTGCCCCCCACACCCTCCCTACTTTAATATTCTACCTCCGAGATTGCACAAACAGATGCACAAAGCAAACCCACACCCACACATTACAGTCCCCCAGGAACACACACCACACTCAGAACACACACTTACACACACTACAGCCCTCAGAAACACACTTACACACAGTAACCTACCTGAACCACAACACCAGAAGCACTAACTAAATGTCCCTTAACATCGGGATTTTAAACCTCGTGCTTCTGGTGTTTCGGTACTGTGGTCTTTCGGTCTTTAAGCCTCGTGATTACGCGCATCGGTATGTCAAGCATTCGGTATTTGGTAGGTATCCTATTTATATGTACCTCCATGGTTGTGTAGATGTTGTTAACCTATCTATATATCTACATATATATATGTATATCCCCATATATCGACATATATCTCTCTCTCTCTCTCCCTCTCTCTCTCTCTCTATATATATATATATATATATATATATATATATATATATATATACATATGTTGATTTATATATATATATATATATATATATATATATATATATATATAATTATATATATATATATATATATATATATATATATATATATATATATATATATATAGCATACACCTTTCATTGGGTACATGGCGGTTTGTCCTATTTCCACACATTCCTCCTTTTTGTGTTTTAAACTGTCAGAATACACAACTGCCGTTGGTACATCTCAGGTAGCTTAGTGGTAGGTTATTGTGAAGATTGAGTACATGGTTGCATGTTCTAATCCTGGTAGTGGTCATTTTACTTCTCAGAGCAGGCACTGGTAGTACAAGCCTGATTAACGCACATTTCAGCAGTTATGTGTTCCAAATGTTTATTATTCTGTGGAATACTACCTATATATGCAAGCTGTGGTTAAGATATACTATGTAACATGTAAATCATCTCTGACTTTATTGGGATTTGAACCACAACTGCACAGATATTATGCAAATGCTGTAGCCATTACACTATTGACATTAACGTTCCTTCTGCATATTTCCTATGTCTATGAATCCTATGTGTAAGCTTGGCTACACAACAGGTGGAGCCACCCACACCCAGTGAGCTTCTCGAAATACCGACATAACACATGAATTGAGCGACTATACATTAACATCCTAGCTACATTTGGCATAGCCACTCACTGACACACTTCAGGGGAAACCTTGATGTGTGACTGGGCAACAGTATATACACCCCTGGGGTCATGTGTCCCAGAAACATACAGCCAGGGTGTGGGGAGCCACTCCAGTTTTATAGCTGCAAGACCTGTTGGGGAAATTGAATGCTGTTGGTTTGTCATATTAACATGCCCTTTTGAGATCACTATGTGCCCCTATCACCCAACAGCACCCCAGTCCTCAACAGCTTCCAGCAACTCTGCCTGGAATCACTTTATTGGATATGCTTGACAGAGGGTCAGTTACTTCATCAATGATGCAGGTAAAGCCACCACACTGTAGATATGCTTCTAAATGCCATTGGGCAGATATCCTACTACCTATCTGTGAACCTCTACAGTGCAGGCCATGTCCAACATCATATGTGATTATACAGAGTTTTCTGATCACAATATACAGTGTAAAATCACCATGTAGTCAGACAACTGTTAATTACAGCAATAGCATACAGACTACTGATACATAATCACTCCAAAAGCCTATCTTGGAAGCTAGTGGACATGTATAGGTTTCAGGCTTTGTATTGCTTACCAGTAGGTTACCTACAGGAAAGATGGAACACAAGCACAGATGAGATACATGCCTGAAACAATGCCATACCAACTTGCATGTGTCAGCCTAAGGCTTTGGAATGCAGGGCAAGGTTATTGGCGCCCTCATGGTGCTGCTTTTAGGCAGGTCTCAGAGGTGAATCTCACCTCCATGAACTGCACAATAGCAGAACCAATGAGGGTTAGGCTACTCAACACCAGGGGTAGTACTCACAACATGCATGCACTCACAGCACCCCTCAGTATGGACAACATCTACATCTGTTCTGTGACTGGGACCTGTATAAAGCTCCTGTGAGCACACCAGAACTACCAGACTACAACCCATAACACACATTTCAGCCACTGAACATGGACTGGCAGAGACATGGAGGGGGTGTATCCATATTCATCGGGGATACCTACACCTCCAATTTAGTGGGGCAGCATGATACCTCTGTGATCATCCATGTGCAGCTAAAATCAGCCACGACTGCAATGCAAACTGTGAGTTGCTACAGATAACCCTCCATGACCCAGGAGCACTACTACAACTATCTGGAGACAGTGGTAAACATGACAGTTCTACCAGACACCCTGTTATTGGTCAATGTCGGCTACCCTACACTTAACTGGATAACCTACTTGAGTATTCACTTCCAGGCCCAGCACTTCCTGGGATTTATCACCTCATATGGCCTTTATCAGTTGGTAGATGGACTAACGAGAGGTGAAAACATACTAGAAGTGGTAATCACTGACATGTGCAACAGGTGCACTACAACAGAGGTAAACCGGTCAGTGTTTAGATCTGACCATGAACTATTCACTGATGATTTCCACTCCCAACCATCTTCCCCACCCAAGGAACATACAGTGAATACCTTTCCTACAGCTAAATTCACAGTACTAATGACAGAGGTGGGAGGGTTCACAGCCCCCATACTCAGGGATAACACTGCTCAAGATACAGACAGAATTACGAATGCACTCTATAAGCACCTACAAAGATGTATGGGTTGTGCCATCAATGGTAAACCAGGACTTGCTACTCCTACACAAGGACACCAGTCTGCTAAACCCCTGCATTATACAGGCTATGCAACAGAAGTAGTCTAGTAGTCCAGAACAACAGCAAATCACAAGACATGCAGATGTCCGTGACCAGTATTAGCAAGATACTTATATTACTCATGTAATCATCCAAGGTTGACATCCACAGGTAAATAGGCATGGATTTGGAATATGACCACAAAGGCTTCTTTGGCTATGTCAAGGATGTAAGCAGTAACACACAGATTTACACTGTGCTGGTGCAATATTGCACTGAATATACTGACCCTACTGATATCACCAACACACTTGATGATACATTCGGAGCAAGCTTCACCCCCTACTGGGCCTGCAACAATACCCAAAATGTACAGTATCCCAGACATCTGAGACATACAGGTGGTAATGGCCCTTTTAAATGGCATGACAAAGCGTCAATGGAGGCAGATGGTGTCCCAGACTGCATCCTGCAGACACTACAAGACAAAGTGACCCCCCCGCCTAATATAGCAATTCAACATCAGCCTCTACACAGGCTACATAGCCATTCACTGGCGCATGGCAACAGCTATTCCACTCTAAAAAGGTGGTGACACAACTGACCATGGTAACTACCACCCCATAAGCCTGAGTAGCTTGATCTGCATGGCTATGGAGTGCATCCTCATGGCACTCATTAACATAGACAATGGTAACCTCCAGACACTTGACCCAACCCAGGTCATCTTAACTGAGTGCAGATCATACCTACTGAATCAGTTTGACATTTTACAGTCACCTAGACTTTAGGTGTGGGGTGTGGTAGTTCACACATACTACCTGGACCTCGCCAAGGGTTTTGACACCATTCCCCACTCAGGTATTATTTCTACACTCACCAGCCAGTACATATACCCATACATCACAGGTTGGTTTGCCAACAGGCTTACACACACAACCCACATAGTAAGCCTAGCAGCCTCCAGGTCCAACCCTTGACCAGTCACAACTGGTGCCCCACAGGACTCAGTCCTGGGACCCCTACTGTTTGCCATATACTTCTCAGCGGTACGGTCTAACACAGGTGGACTACAGCAGGCCGTGTTTGGTGATTACTTAAGACTGGGAACCATAACTGACAGTCCAACTGTCACAGACGTCATTTAAGGGGCCTCACATAGACCAACACAGGGTGTCAGAGTGATGGCCTCCAGCTAAAGGCCACATACTGCATGGTCATTCCATTTTGGGAAACTACACACACATATTAACATATGAGTGGCAGACACTATAATTCAGAAAATGTAATGGGTATGTGGGGACTACATTACATAGTGATCTTTCCTTTGACAGTCATATCTGCAAAGTAGTTAGGACATCTGTCTATGTAGGCCATCTGATTACTTAAGGGTTCGTATCTAAACAGACTTAGGTTATTGTGCCCCTTTACTCATCAGTCATCAGCCATTTCGGATGTACCTCAGAAGGCACATCCAACAGCTGGAAGGGCCACGAACGTACCTAACAAAGAGGGATAATGCCCTCAGACATGTGTCCTATGCTGCCAGACTGCATAAACTCTTGCATTACTCAGTGGCATCTCGTTTACTCAGAGATAATATTTGCTGGCCAACAAAGCCATGTCCAAGTTAGATTTAACGGATATGCTCCACCTATGGGAATCCATGTCGCAGTGAGCTACACACTGTAATGAGCTACACCTTGCCACAACCATAACTGGAAGATGCTGGAATGATAGATTTCTGTCACGGGTACTCCCCATGATTTGGAACTACATCCCTGATTACATTATATGGATCCCCTCAGTAACACTCCGGGGAATCCTTGCAGAGTGGGTGGGGAACAGTGGATACACCCCAGGGATCCCGCAATTGGCTCTGCTCCACAGAAGGGACAGTTAGTTAATCAATGGGGTGGTGACAGCAGACACATTTTAGCTATGCTTATGAATGGCCTAGGGCAGTTAGGCATGTACCTACCTATGTACCTATGAACCTATACATACAGTATCGACACATGCTGATAGCTTAATTTACTGTTCAGGTATTGACTTACCTTGTGCTAATGGCAGTTGTGTGTACAATAGTTGAGGGCTGCCTATGTAGGATGCACACGGAAGACAACTTATACATGACAATTTACAGGTGGCTGTGTGTGTGTGTGTGTGTGTGTGTGTGTGTGTGTGTGTGTGTGTGTGTGTGTGTGTGCCATCCATGTTTGCTGTGTGTGCAGGTGGAGAAGGGTGTCAAACCATAGGTATCTACACTGTCAGTGTGTGTGTTATATGTTCCCTCTTTGCCAAGGCATGGGCATACTGGGCATGCCTCCATCTGCCTACTGGGGCTGGCACAGGGTGTTCGTGGTCTGAGTCCCTCTGTGCCTGTGGGGCCCTTGGCAATGGTGGTGGGCTGTGAGGGCCTTCACCATTCTGTCCCTGCTGCAGCTGTTTCCGCAGGATCATATTGTGCAGCATGGCACATACTATGAAGATGTGGGCACACATGCCTGGAGAGTACTGCAAGGCTCCACCAGATATGTCCAAGCAACAGAACTGTGATTTCAGCATCCCCAAACACATGCTCTATGATGATTCTGGTTTCTGCGTGTGCCTCATTATGGTGTTCTTGCATGGGTGGGTGTGCATTTCTGATGGGAGTCATCATCCAAGGTTCCAGTGGATAGCCAGCATCCCCCACCAGGTGGCCATATGGGATGTCCCCCCATGGCAAATACCTGATACAGCTGTGAGGCATGCCAGATGTGGGAGTCGTGATAGCTTCCAGGGCTGCCAGCACACACATCCATGATAATGCCCTGGGCATTGCACGCAACCTGGCAGTTGATAGAGGGGTATCCCTTGCGGTTTATGTAGCATCTACCCTGCTCACTGGGTGGTGTCTTTATGTGTATGTGCATGCAGTCTGTTGCACCCAGTACCTCTGGGTAGTCTGCCACATTGTGGAAGAGAAGCATATTGCTGGCCAACTCCTCCTGCGTTCAGTGGAAGTATATGTGCTCATTGGCATGTGGTAACATGGCATCCAGGAACTGGTGGAGTACTCTGGATGCTGATGCCTGTGAAATCTCCATGATATCCCCAGTTGGCCATCAAAAGGTACCTGTGGCTAGTATTCTCAAGCTTACACATACCTTCGTGTCCACTGGGATGGGTTCCCCTCTGTTATTTCTGGCTCTGAGGTGTAGCCAGTACAGCTCAATAAGTTGTTGTATGGTGTCCCTGTCCACCCTGTAATGCTCTACTATCTCCAGATCATGTAGCTAGCCCCTGGCAGGTTACCCTGGGTCTGAACACTCTTCTCCTCCTCCGGTGCCTGAGATGGCTGTCAGCATCATCCTCCACACCACCGTCAGTCTCCAACACATGCTGGTGAATCAAAGCTATGGCAGCCCCTAACATGCACATATTAAAAGTTGCCCGTCTGTATACACCAGTGGTGCAGAGTGTCTGGGAATACGCAAGTGTGTGTGGGGAGCTTTCACACTTTATAATATTGTGCAATGGATGCTGCTGGTGTAATTGGGTGTGTATGTGCAATTCCAGCTGCAGGGTATCTTAATTATGGGTTTTACAGCAGGTACTGCTATTGTGGGGCCTTTGGTTTTGACTTACGCTTGGCTGCCATGATTCATCTATTGCCCTTTACTTCACTTTTCAGCCCTATTCCCTTTCTTGTTTTGTACTTTCCCAACCCAGGATTGTGTAGTGAAATGTGTTATGTAGCTGATCTACTGCAAGTTTGCTTTGTTCTGCTGTGACAGTTCTCTTTTCTTTGCAGTATGGCACCTCCCCTTTCCTGTTCTGAAGGTAGCTGCTAGCAGCCTTGTTAGCTGTTGTCAATGGCCCACTGTGAGTTCCTAGGTGTTAATTACTCATTTGTACTCCAATTACCATGCTGCAGCATTTCCTTATTGTCTTCCTGTATCCTTCCTGTTTCAGCTGTGGTGCGCACTGCGCACAGCCGTTTACCGGGTTTTGAGCGTGTTTTCATCCACGTTCACATGCACTTTTGGTTACCTTGTGTGCTCTCAGCTAAGCAAAGTTATGGCTACTTCCACACCCCTTTCCTGCAGCTTTGCTTAGCAACAGGCAACCTGGATTAGCAATGCTCCAATGTGCTTACAGCTAAGGTGGTGCACCCCTCTTTTGATGTCATCTTTATCTCCAGGCCACACCTCAGTGTTGTACCGCTACCCAGTGAGGTACATCTTTACACCGGCAGAGATTTTGCGATTCAGTATTACTTGTCTCATTTGCATGGCATTGACTACTAATTCCTAGTTACCACGCAGAACACTGTCACAGACCCTTAGCAACCCTTGCGCCATGGTTGTGGTGTAGCATGCGTGCCATTGACTATTATAGGGAATTCATGAAATGTGTTACATTGCAGTTTTATTACATATAAATATATTTTCATTGTGATCTCATGTGCGCACTGATGCACTGCGACTTTACTTTGCATTAGTGTGGCCATGACATTAAATGTTCTTTTTTATATGTTGTGCATGTTTTTTATGCCAATGGCTATATATTTAGCCATTGGCATATATTAACATTATAATACATGAGTTTGGTCTGCTGTCATGGCTCCGATTTTATGTTTGAAAAAATGTAAACCGTTTTTTTTGATTTACATTTCTGCATGCTTATGCTATGCCTGCACCACTTCATGAATCGCTGTATACCTTCATTTGCATGCTACACTGCTGCACATGGGGTAATTAGCATACATGCACCGCTAGCTGTGCAGCTGTGGTGTACGCTGGTAGTGCACGTGGAAACAGCTCATACCTGAATCACTCAGCGGCCATATTTAGCGTTAGATTACCGACGCTATGCCTGCGCCTGGCGCAAGCTTCATGAATCCCGGGGAGTATCCTTACTGATATGTACAGCACCGATCTATAAGTATGCAAGTTCTGCTGCCTGGGCTGATGTCTGGCTAAGGGAAACTGGTTTAAAGATCTTATTTATTTATTTTTACATCTTTCGTATTTCATGCCATTGGTTTGCAAAATGCGTTTCCAATGAGCTAAAAAAGTGTGGCCATTTCTCATTTTTAATGTAAAAGGACATATAAGGGCATGAATTGTCTTCAAAGTACAATTTTCTTAAATGCTTCCTAAGTGCCTGCATATCACTAAGCCACACACGATAGAAAACAGGAATAACCAAAAGTTATAAGTGCAATTCAAGTGCATTTCAAAGAAAGTAGCCCTTAGTATGTACATGCATTGTTCCTGACAAACGTACAGGTGGAGGAACTGCTTTAGTTATTTTTGCCTTGGGAAAGACCTGCTATAAGTAGCCTTGTTCCTGAAGAACTATTACATTGCATGTGGTGGGGTTGTAAGTAGACCATCATGTTCTTCTAATGTAGTCTGATATAAGGTTTTTGACAACAGGAAATGATACCGTCATTTCTGGGACTAGAACTGAAATGGAGTATATAAATATTTGAAACTTATCTTTGTTCCATATTTTCTTTACTTGGAAGAATTTGATGATGCATGTGTGGAAAAGGTCTGCATTCTGCCAGTGTATTGTTACTGTTTCCCTGATTCAGATTAGACAGGGCTAGTACTTATTAGTAAGAGAGCGACAGAGTGTTTAGATATCTGTAAATCAGCTTTTTCTTTAATATAATCTATACAGTATAATTGGGTATTATTTTATTCTTTGTGTGCATACTCTCATTCCTCTGTGTATTAAACTTGTGATTGCATAGTCTACCTTAATGTTTAAGTAAAATGTATTCATCTTAAACTCTTTTGGATGCCCTTTTATTATATATGTATATGTATCATTGCTATTTTTTTCTGAGAGGAATGTTATCATTTACTACTGTAGGTTAACAAGCTGTGACTACCATCTTCACATAACTAGATTGTTTGGGCCTACTACCAAGGTAAATATTACTGACCATGATTTCTTATTTGGCTAAATGAAGAGCAGCAGTTAACTAGAGGTCTCTGGCTTTCCAGGGTGGTGCCAATACTATCATGCCAAGAAGAAAGCTGTGGGAAATTGAATTCTGCCAGCCTTCTCCAGGAATTGTGTGTATATGGGTGCATGGACATAACAGCACACTTGAAAGGCAATTACCATGGTTAAGGGGAATAGACAGTATGGTGTTTCACATCAAGCATGGTGAGAAAGGGAGCTGTCAGTGTTAGGCCATAAACTCAGCTCTGTAAGGGGTTTGAATGCAGTCTAATCTGTGGGCAAATGTTGAAAGCTCATACCCAGAACAGCAGTGCCTATAACCTTTATGGTCTTAGGGCCAGATTACACTTTGTGAATTGATTATTTAGGTGGATATGTGATCACTTTCTTTCTTTTATTTTAAACGACTGTGCATCCATGGTGTGAGAGCATCCCGCTGGTGCCATATAGAACATTTCTTTATAGCTGGTGGCAGTGCATACCTTTCAGTCATCATATATTTCATTGACACTGGTGGGATTCAAATCCCATCCATGCCACTGTTCTTCATGCAAGTGTTTATACATTTTGCATAACATTAGCTATAAAGGCCACAATTCATTTAAATTGTACCCCACTAAGTGATAAGGCAAGATTATGTAGTGGTGATACAAAGAGATATCCAAATTATGCATGCCTCTGCTTGCTACTAACTCTGAACTGCACAATGTCTCTGCTCTTTCTTGCATGTATTGGAAGTAGTATTGTATTTGTTAGTTATGTTTATTTCTCTACTTGTATGTGTTGTTCCACTTTCCTTTGTAATCTCAAGAATTGAGCTAATGCACAACATTTCATTTAGGCTACACGTGTATAGTTCTAAATGACAATAAAGTTTACTTTGACTTTGACAAGTTGGCCTTCAGATGCATGTTTTACCCTCATGATCAAACCACAGTAACCATGGGAAAATTCTGATACACTCGTACCCAGTCATGGATTATTGCTTAATTATAACAATGCCAAGCACTCTGCTTAATAATGCCATCACTCAGGCTACTACAAGCAATTTCCTACTGTATTATAATTTATCCTCTATAAAATATTACTTAGAAATCTTTATAGGTACATACAGTTGTCTATTTTAACATTGCATTAACAGAGTAACCTGCAATGAGCAGTTAATCTTACACAACACTCACATAGACATTTATATCCTAAAGTAGCCCACAAACCCTTTCTTACTGTTCTATTGTTTGTATTATGCCCAGACAAACTCAGGAAAGTACATATACAATATTATTTTCCCAAACACTTACTGCTAAGGAAACCATTTAGGAAACCTTAGAATACTTAGAATCAAATGCATACCTATTATCCAATAACTCAGCAAAGAAAAAGACAAGACTGAACCTGTATTATGAGAAACATTAGTCAGTGTGTCCATTTTCACTACTTATAGGTCATGAACTCCTGTTCTCTTTAGAAGATTACCTAGGAAATGATCCATCTAAGGGCAATATATACGTAACATTGTAATAATCTGTAAACATAAAATGAACAGTTTGTTTTATAAAACACTCCAGTAAAAATGAATATCCCAAACAATTCCACAAACTCTCCCATCTCATCACAGTTTGTATGTTATGCCTAAACACTCTCAGGAAACCACAGCACTACAAATATTTCTGCAAACACTGAGTTCCAGGGAAACCTTCAGTCACCATATGTTGGTCAGTTTTTGAGAACCTGTATTAACTATATATAAAGTTACCAGTGAAATGTCACTAAAACATTAGGCCATTCCCTTTCCTACACAAAATAGGATCATAAGGAAAGAGAGTGTTTGGGAAATGTGAATTCCTCATGATATTAATGAACCCTAAGAAGAGAGGGAAACCAGGGGACACCACATTATTCTAGTGATTAAGGTATTGATTCAAACTTCAGCTTGAAAGAATCATATGTATACATGGTGGGTGGGAGAAATGGGGGAAAAGGTTAGGAAAGGAAGGAAGGAGTATAAGTACAGAAGAGAAAACAGTATTAGAAATTGTAAACCCCTAACTTTTTCACTACTTACCTGTATGAATCAGAACAGACAATTGGATAGTTGAATACATGAACATATTCTTTGAGGGTAGCATTCCTTTTTATTTTACAAAACAAACTAACTTGCTCCATATCACTAAATGCAAGCCTTTTATTTGTATTGCTTATTAGTCTATTACTGTGTTTAAACTGTTAAATGAATGCAGGTCAACTGATATGATTCAGAAAATAACAATTTGCAATGATTAGGAACTGCATTACCAGAAGAAATAAGGGTTGAACATTACAACATAATATTAATATGCCAAAAGTTACAACTTACTTTAAATGAGCAACGCTATCTTGGGTATATGACTAGAGTTATTTTTTGTCCAATGACAATGTACTAGGACTCATAATAAGGTTACCCTGTCTCTGAGTACCACACTTAGTGAATGATAACTGGAATTTAAACATAAGATAACTGTTTTCTGGAAAAAAAACAACAAAGTCAATAAAATGAAAACTCAAAAATACATAGCAAAGAAGGATAGTCCAGTCCTCAGTGCACTTCCAACAGTTTTAATCCATAAAAAGCAAATGGGATGATAGAGGTAATTTTATTAATGACCATCAATATATGGAAACTACTAGTTCTAATACACATAGGGGTTTGGACAAATTAGATTCCTTTCTTGAACATAATTAAGTTTTTTTTTTACTTTGAGAAGGTCAGAAAGGTTGGCCAACAAAATACGGTACAATCTGGACTCAGGGCAGTTTCAAGAAAATGTTATGAACAAAGAAAGTCGGGGTTGGAAGAAAGTGGGAAGAAAACAAAATAATTACATTAGAAGGGATGGATGGTATTGGTGCAGAATTCAAAGGATTAAACATTTTTAATTATACTTCTGTTACCCTTAACAAGGAGCACTTTGCCATTTTTCCCAGGGGATTTAAATTTGTCCCAACTAGTTATGGAGATGTAGCTAGTATGTTGGTAGATTTTAAACTCTACCTAAGGAAATTAAATTTGGGGATGTGCTTCCACAATAGAACTGCTGTTGATAAAGTAGACAGTATGTGGTTGTATATGAGTAGTACGATCAACCCACCCATACACCCTGCATTGTTAATGTTTGAAAAATATGTCACTGAGGAGTTATATAAGGCTTATTATGGAAATAGGAATAGAAATAGTTCTTCCAATTTAAGTGAGTCAGAAAAGTTATTACTCGAGGAGTAAAAAAAGTGAGATGAATTTGTGGATAATAAAACCTGATAAGGGAGGGGGGGTACTTTTTGGTAAGGAAAAATACAATAATGCTATAACTAATATATTGTTAGATAGTGACACCTACTCTCCAGTCTCTAAGAATGAGATTTTCATAGCTTACGGTAGGATTGACTCCCTACTGGAAGAGTACTTACTGGAAGGTAGAATTGATGGGCAAACTTATTATTTTTTGAAACAATGTAACCCCATTATTCCTAATATTTTTGGAGTACCCAAAGTGCATAAATGTATTAAAGACCCACCTTTTAGACCTACTGTGTCTGCGAGGGGTTGGAAAACACATCCTTTGGCAATATACATCGATCACTGGACTAATTAAATTGTATTTAAGGCCGACCATTTAATAAAAAATTTGTGGGATTTTTTTAAGCAAACTAACTTCCGATATTTGGAAGGAAGGTCTTAGTTTCCTAACCAACGATGTTAAAGATTTATTTACGAGTATACCCAGGCAGGAAAGACATCAGTACTTTAGTGATATTTTATGTAAGTTTTCCACCTTGTTTGTTGACAGGATTAACCTGATCACTGAACTCATGGAAGTGGTTCTTGACATCAATTATATCCACTTCCAGGGAGAATACTACCAGCAAGTCAGTGGAGTAGCAATGGGGGCAGCATGTGCCCCCACCTATGCTAGTCTGGTCATGTAGGGGTGGGAACATTGCTATGTTTTTAATAGCCCCTTTATCAAGTATATATGTCTGTATGCAATATTTTTGGATGATATATTTGCTTTGTAGGAGGGGGATAGAGAAAGTGTGAATTTATTCATGGAACATCTTCATGGGTGCACCACTTTTTAAGTTTACACATCTATGGGAGAAGGATAGTATTAATTATTTGGACATAACTATATTTCAGACCAGGGAAGGTTTTAAGTCCAAAATGTACAGAAAAGATCCTTGGTGCAACAGTTACCTACATTACTCCAGTAACCACCCCCAGAGTCAGAAAAATAATTTGATTAAGGGGTAAGCAGTTAGAATTGCCAGGATGACTTCAGATAAGGAAGACCTCATCAGAGAGTTTTTAAAACTCAAAGAAATGTTTTTGGACAGAGGGTACCCCAAGAATGACATCCTGGTTATCTTGGATGAAGTATATAAAGGATGGGGTTCCAAATATAAGCCTCATTTGGGCAAGGTCTCAGATCAACCAATAAACAAAGGAAATGACAAGAAGTATCAAAAGGCATGCGTGACGGAATTTAACCAGATCACGGGGTCTTTTATGGTCTTTTTAGGGTCTTTTATGGATATTATTAAGGCAAATTGGAGTATGGTGAAAGTAAACAAAGAAGTGTATGAAGTGGTAGGGCAAGAACCTATATTTACCTTTAGGACTGGTAAAAATTTCAAAAAAGAGTTTGACTATATTGACACATATAATTCTAAAGTTAAAAAGGCAACTACCCCTTGTGGGCAGTGCAAACAATGTCCATACATTATTAAGGATGAAGTCATGTACTTACAAAATGGACTGAACAGTAAAGTCATTTTTTGTAAGGGTAATTGCAATACAAAAATGTTAGTATACCCAGCTGTTTGTGGAGGGTGTTCAGCATTCTATGTCAGAAAGACAGTAAGGGCTTTGAAGGACAGGATGTATGAACACCTCCGTGATATTAAAAAAGAAAGAAACAAGTGCATTGTACAAACATTCATTAAATTGTGTGAATTTTAATTATTTCACATTTGGTATTACAGATGTTATTAAGATAGACCCAAGAGGGGGGATATGAAGAATGAGCTGTTAAATAAAGAACTAAAATGGCAGCAAAGGTTAAAATCTAATGTATTTCCCAGTTTAAACGAATACATCACTATAAGACCTGTTTTAATGTTGAAGGCCCTTCAGGTTTAAAAGGGTATTTTTGTTGGGCTTTTTGGCATTCTTGTGCAAGGGTTTTTACTACTGAATTAATTGTTTTATTAGTTCTTTGATTAACTAATTGGGCTAGTTACATCCTGATTGATTCTATTATATGAAGAATGTATTTTTTATGGTGGCATCTGATGAAGTCTTATATGTAAGATGAAAGTGCTCATCTTGCCGTTTTTTATGGATTAAACTGTTGGAAGTGCACTGAGGACTGGACTATTCTTCTTTTCTATGTATTTTTGTGTTTTCTGGGAAAAGAAAATGAATAGATATTGAGAATGGAGAAAGAACAGGATGGGAAGAAGGGAAGAAAGGAAGGGCTGAGGGATGAACATTTTAAGGAAGGCTGTAGTGTCTAGTCTCAATAAGAAAAGTTAGTTTAGAAAAATGTGATAGAAAGTCTTGAACGCTTATATCATAAATGTTTCTTATTTATCTAAAGGTGATATGTCACAGCTCCCCCAGTACTTAAATTTATTCACTTGCTGAAAATAAGTGCTACATTCATAAGTAATCCTCCGGCAAATGTCATTCAACTACATCTGGATATCGATTGTGTGTCTAAATGCTCTCTTCGCACTTATTCATTTGACTAAGAAATATCCATACCTCACTGCTTGATGTGTCTCAATTTAGAACAGTTGTTAAAAATAGGAATGACAGAAGTTCCCCTCAGCCAATAATGTAAATTAGTGCCTCTGAAATTCAAAAGATAGAAACCAATGGACTGAAGGTACCTTTTTCAGTGTACAGTTAAATTCTGCAAGTAAAAGAATTATCTGTCTTACTTCCCTTTCTAAATATGTAAGTAACAAAATATAATTAATAACTGACAGTAAATATTAAACCTACACCTTAGATGTCGCTGGGGAAGAGACATCAGGATTTCAAAAATCTCTTGACATCATTCCTGCAATGAATACTATTCTGAATGATCAGTTTTTTGCTGCTCCTACTGCTGAATGAGAAGACAGGAGTGCTAACCTTGGGTTTTAATGAAAAGATAATATCTTGCATCATCCTTAATTAAAAGCAGCACAAGAAACAAATACAGGTAACTTATTTTAAAGGGTGTATTTCAGAACAATGAAAAATCAAAAAAATCGAATGCTCCATGAGCAAATAATCAGGAACTCGAAAATGCTATTGTAGGGGGCTGTGCCCCCCACACCCCCTGCTAAATATATATATCCCTACTCCGAGATCACACTACAGTGAGGAAAGGGCAAATATTCCGATCATTACTGTACTGTGATCCAAAAAACGAAATATCAAATTCCTGATTTTTCGCTCATGTGAGCGCTCGATATTTTAATTTTTTGTCGTTCAAAAGTAGACCCATTTTAAAGACCTATATATTCCCACACAACAGTATAAGCAAACATGGATTTTTTAAAACTTATTTATTGATTAAAACTGATAATAAATACATTTAAACAATCACTGACATATTTATGAAACTAGACAGATAATATAATAAAATAAACAGGTTCCACATACATAACTATATACACATTAACAAATAAATTCTGTCCAGCAACCAAATCATAGAAATACCTAGCAAGCACATGGCATTGAGCAGAGAAGAAAGAAAAGACAGGCGAATTTTCCAAAGAAACTAACTAAATAAATATCATTCAATGTAGAAATTGGGCCAAATTTCTCTGGAAAAAAATCAGTAAACTGGGTTGCCTTAGAGAATACATTATCCTACTCCAAGACTTAAATAAAGTAACATCAAAAAAAGGCTGATTTGGCTGATCCATTGCAGCTCTCCAGTGTCTAGCCGAGAGGCGCTTCACTACATTAGCCAGTACCAAACAGATTTCCATTGCCAATTTGGGGAATTCTACTGCCTCAGGAAATGTCCCAAAAATCCAAAACTTCTAGTCAGGTATGAGACTGATATCACGCCAATTACTCAAGCATTGGATATATTCACACAACCAGAGGCAATTTGCATGATCTAGTTCAGGGGTATCCCAAAAAGGAGATCACCATCTAGTTCTTCTTCCCTTAAATTAGTTAATTCCACCCTTTGTGCACAATGGATAATGTAGTTTAACTGGAAAGCAAGCAGATAGGTAGCCAAGTGGGGAACACCTAGCCACCATAGCACCTAGGCATATAGGCATGAGCACCAAAATTCTCCTGACCTCCTTCCCCAAAAGTTTTTGAAGTTCTTCAAGTCTAGGCTGATCAGACATACATATTTCTAAGAAAATATAAAATATGTGATAGAACTACTAAATACACAGCTCTACCTTTCTCCACAATACTTTTCAGAGCTTCCATTTTCACCAAAAGGTCATTCATTTTAGCCATAAGCGAGGCATTACTGACATCTGACGTAGCCATACAAGAGCCCTTCAGCTTCACACCTAATTACTCTGCCTGTTTGTTCTGTCTAATGGGTACACCCCCAGCTCTGGCCCTTCACATATAAGGAAAGCCATTTTAGCATAGTTGCCCCTAAACCTGAAGCGTGTCCAAACAACTTAAATTGCTATAGAACCATCAAGAAAATGTTATTCAAGCTGGTACTTAGCATCAAATAGTCATCAGCAAACATCACAAAGTGGCTCTCTACCCCATCTTCTACAGTGAAGTGCATCAACCTTTTCCTAACTGTGTAGGCCAGTTCTTCCATAACTAAAATGAAGAGACACAGCAAAAAGGGACATCCTTAATGCGTGCCTCTCCTGATTAAGCCAGGATTTGTAAGCTCCCCGTTTAACGATAATCAAAAAGTGGGGATTCATATAATCCCATCACCAATTCTAAAAATTGATTACCACAACTCCTCACTTTCAAGAGTTGAAAGATAAAATCCCGGTCTATTGAATCAAAAGCTTTACATATGTCAAATAAGATTAACCCAGTTTTACTATGTGAAAATCCACATTTATATAGAAATTCCACCACCTCCCACCAGTTATCGGTCACCTTTCTCCTTTTTTATGAAACCACTCTTGCCACCCTTAACCATTCTGGGAAGAATAGGCTCTATTCTGCTAGCTAATACCTTGGTAAAAAATCTTACAGTCAACATTTATCAATGAAATGGGGCAAAAATCATGCACTGTAGATACCCCCTTTAGTTTTGAGATAAATGTTATAATGAGAAACTAAGAAACAAAAACATTCCCAAAATGCCAAAAACAAGAAAAATAAGTTTATTTGTTAAGCACTTTCATCACCAAAATGATGAGACTTTTCAAAAGTATTTAACAATTAACCAGGAAATCAATTCATATTACATAATACAATCACACGGGAAGTAGACTTAAAGAGGAAATCAATATATATATATATATATATATATATATATATATATATATATATATATATGGGTCTAGGACTATTCACTGAAAGCACATTTCACTGAAACACATTTGACTGTGCACAATTCACTGAGAGCTCAACTTATTGAAAACACAATTCACTGAAACACATTTCACTGAAAGTTATTTATGGCCTTTTCCCCACTGTTGTGCGATCCTGGAGTTAGTATATATAGTAAGGGGGGGATCACTGCCCCCCACATCGGGGGGTGGGGGGTGTAGCCCCCCACCTATTTTAAATATTTTGAACTATATACATGGATACTTGCAATTTCAATAAATTACTCTTTTCTGAACTTAATATATATCCAAAATATGTGGGGGGCTATGCCCACACACCCCACTTACTGTATATACTAACTCCAGGGTCACACAATAGTGGGGAAAAGGCCATATATAACTTTCAGTGAAATGTGTTTCAGTGAATTGTGTTTTCAGTGAATTGAGCTTTCAGTGATTTGTGCACAGTCATTTGACTTTCAGTGAAATGTGCTTTCAGTGAATAGTCCTAGATCCATATATATATATATATATATATATATATATATGTGTGTGTGTATATACATACACACACACACACACACACACACACACACACACACACACACACACACACACACACACACACACACACATATATATATATATATATATATATATATATATATATATATATATATACAATAGAAACTAGAGAATGTAACTGACCTTTGTCTTGTTTCCCTTCCCATCTAAAAACTGCTCATTTCCAGTTCTGAACCATTTTCTTTGTAAGCAGCATTTTTCTACCAGTGTCACTGGGGCATGATCAGAGAGGTAGATCTCATGGATGTACTTTATCTTTAAAATGTTGCGCTTTCAACATGTAGTCCATATGACTGCCTTGCTTAGTTAAATCTCTGGAGAAGGTAGGTCAAACCTCCTGAGGATAATCATCCCACCCCACAATATATCTCTCACCAGCCATCTGTGATCTCAGAATGCTTTGACTTCTTTTATGATTCTCCTTTTTGTGGTATACGCTATCAAGCTGATCATCTATCGCCAGAAGTCCCCAGCTAGCAAACTAAATATGGTAAGGTCATTCACACCCTTCCACCTTTTCAGAAAGCTGTTTTAAAAGTCTGGTGAATCTAAACTGGGTGCATATAGATTGCCAGTCACCCATTTCTCACCATTCCTTGTCAAATTACCCACCTGCCATAGTCACTTATTATACTACAGTCAATGCATACCTAAAAAGCATTTTGAAACAAAATTTCAACCCCTTTCCAATCCTCTCCTACAGTATGATATGCCACCACAATCATAAATTGCCCAGATCTCAATATATAAACATCCCTTACTGTGAACCTTGTCTCTGGAAGACATGCCATCCAAGATCCCTTCTTGGTTAACCTTGTAAATGCCTAGCTCTCCGGATGGAGTGTGACATACCCCTACATTCCAGGACAGTATCTATACTTCCTCCTCTTGCACTCCAATGTTTTTTCTCACATTAATTGTTGAAAAAAACATGGGCATTAGACTGCTGAATAATCCCCCCAAAAAAGAGACTAGGAATCCCTCTGAGCTAGAAATCATACTTTTCCTGGGTGTGAAACACGTATCTACACCCAGTTGAAGAGCTCTAGTGGCTGCTGAAAGCAGAGAACTAGCTTAGCAGAGTTAAAACTCTTCCCTCCCCACCCATGCATTAACAGCTTTCTGTCAGACTTCACCACTCCACTATGAAGCAACTTACAACAAAACATTCAACCATCCACATACACTGCTTACCAAAGTGATACTTTTCATGAAAGTATAGTAAAACTGATTTACCTTCCTCATGCCTTGTCAACCTCTATCTTCCAAGCCAGGAAAGTCTAAATTATAAGGACATTAGTAAAGTCAATAAATCCAAACTGCTAAGATAAAAAGTCACAAAAAAGAAAAGGAAAGTGAAGACCACCACCAGAATCAGCAAAAATAAATAAATAAACAAATAAATAAATAAATAAAATAAAAAAAATCATATCAATGTTCACCAAATGAAGCATAACTCATCTGGTAGCATCTCTACAAAATGAGAAGAAAGGGAATTAACAAAATAGAGAGACAGCATTAAACATGTAATTAACATATGAGCTGCATCTCATACACCCCCCCCAAAAAAAGACGTTTATGCATATATAAAACAAAGAAAATCCACAGCCCTATAGGAAACATACTGTGTCCATGTCTAAATAACTGACCATACTACAGCAACACAGTCTCATAGATACAAATATATCATAAAGAGCTCAACCGTCACCCACACTTTTGTCCAATTTATTAAGTCCTGCTCCACTCCAACAGTGCTTATTCTGCAGTATCGGATGACCCAGAAAAGATCTCCAATCAAGATTTTCAATCCCGGGAATGCTGCAATCCCCAACTTCCAAAAACTTCAAAGATCTATGGGATTTGGTTTTGTTACTGCTGCTCCTTTTCATTCTGTTAACTGGTCCCTCCTCCTGGTTGCTCCTGTTCTCCTCTACTGTGGGTTGCGACTGAGAACACACTGTCCAGATGGCTTGCTCTTGTGATCTTCAATATTCAGTGTGGGATAGATTGATCCTGTCCCAGGCTACATTGCTGGTTTGATCGAGATAACACCTCCTTATTGCCCTGAGAGTGATTCAGTTTGTAACACTCTGAGGATTTAGTAGGGGGCAGGCTGCCACATTCTTTTTCTCATTGCATTCCACTCCCATTCCATCTCTTTGTCTGACCAGTAGCCATCACCCTTATCTGACCCCTCTTGAAGCAGCTGGGTTCTAGCCCCATGAAGAAATTCACTGGCTTCATTAACATCATGGTGGAAGGTATGACATCCTTCTCAACCTTTATTATGGTCATACAGACCAATGCTGCTTTAAAACTCAGTGTCCCAAGCTCATTTCTAAATGGCAGCATTAACGATTAACTACTGCATCTTGTACACTTTTACTGAATAGTCCACACCCAGATGTACATTATATTTGCTCCACTTCACTCCTCACTATTTTATACTAAAGGACATTAACTATTCCCTGGTTCTTGACACTTGAAAAGCCACCAGCACATGTTGACACAGTCTTACCATGTGGTCCAAGTTGGTGCACATGCTTCGCATAAGTAAATAATCTGGTGGGCAAATAAGCTTAGATACCATGAAATCTATAAAATCCCTTAAATCAGTGTCCACAATAGTTTCAGGCACACCTTTGATATGTACATTGCATCACCATGACCTGCTCTCAATGTCATCTAACTTCTTGTCCATCGTGGTTACATTAGTAGCTAATTGAGAACATGCTGAAGAATTACGTGCAGAAGCCTCCTGCAAACCTTTGGACACTTGTTTCAATTCCATCACCTCAGCATTAAGTTGTTTGACTCTAGTGTGCTGTCAAGAGTTGAAGGCCACTATATCAGATATTAAGAAAATCTGCTCAAGGAGTGTTAACAATCTATCATCAGAAGATGTTTTTTAAAGTGCTGCAGCAGCTTGGCTTCTTATCAAACTGTAGTTATCAGCAACAGCTGCCATCCCTCTAAACTTGTTATGTAATAACACTAAAGTGACTTGTTATCCCATGTCAATAAGGAGAAAATTGATTAAGCTGCCATCTTGCTTTGGGCCAGCCATACCTCAACCCCCCCCCCCCCAAAGATAATATGGACTGCTAAAAATCATGTCAGCAGGCTGCTATTATGTTAATGCATAGCACTTTCTATCCAATGTGAGGGGGAGCCCAAATGGAGGTAGTGTCCTATGATCCATATATCTATAACAAATATCTGCAAACAGACATGGTTAAAATTATTTATGATGACAGTCAGTATTTAATCTGAAATCTGTGCCACAGTCAACCTCAATAAACTTGACTGGTTTTAGGGAATAAGTAGTGTGTATAAACAAGGAACCACTGTTGTCTCCATCTATATTTATCTTTCTTGATATCACATAGATCTTGTGTGGGAGAAACAAATATTGCACAATATTTTCACTTATATTAATATGCTGGAAAATGTGACCAAACTGACCATATCCCTCAAGTGTACCTCATTATGAGGAACATTTCTCATTTTAGGTCTTAAAAAGTCCATGCTACTCACTGTTCTACATTGAAAGGGTCTATCACACATTTAAAGTAAAGACGGTCTTTTTTAACTAATAGGCCTGGAAAACAATACTTAATATTAACTCATCAAAAAACTTTTTATAAGTATAAAGTACACATTTTAACAAACCTATGAGCTTCATTGCTGACACTGTTAATAAGCCTTTAGCATGCATTCCACATTTTGCCCATTTGCTCTACATTTTGAGAGGCAGTGCTCCACATTTTTGAGAAGGAAGGTTTATAGGTAATTACTAGGTTAACAACCCTAAAGGACTTTTCTAAGCCCAGTCATGGTTTCCAATATATTTGACAGGTTTTGATACCACTCATTTTATTTGGGATATAGCATGGGTATAGATAATTCAGCATTTACAAGCTTCGTCTTTCTATCATGGACAAAGGTGGCAAACTGGGGTAAATTTACAACTCCCCATAAAGTGATCTAAGTTGTACTTTTATAAGAGCATGGAGGAGCTCTGCTTTACATAGATAGAAAACTTGTTCCAGACAAAGTGTTGTCTTTGAGACACATACCTGTCCCTCCAACATATCTTATTTAAGTGGCAGACAAGGTTTATGTCCCAATATCGGATGTTTCTAATGACATTTACTTTGTGGGTGTACAACAGGTCCATAAGGGCTTAAACACGGGATGCTTTGAAGGCTAGGTATAGATTGCCTCACAGCAGTCTTAAAGACTGAGTACAAGACTAAGACTTTGAGACAGTTCTGGAAGTATGTGTCGTATGTTGTCTGTCTTTTGAAAAAGTCAATACCCATTAACTACCACATAGGCAGTAGCTCACTAAACACTGAAAGTGTGATAAAAGACCTCGGGACACAGGTGGACAGTAGTCTCTCCTTTGATAACCACATCACCACAGTAATCGGGAAATCCTTCTACGTGGCACACCTCATCACAAAAGGGTTCTCCTCTAGAAAAAAGGAGGTCATTGTTCCTCTCTACTAATCTCTCATCAGACCCACTATAGAGTACAATGCCCCGTTTGGCATGTATCTCACAAGACACCTACAACAATTGGAAAGGCCACTGAAATATCTCACTAAGAGGATTACTGGCCTCAAACAGATGCCATACCCAGACCGTCTCAAAAAACACCAGCTCTACTCTGTCACATATCGCCTACTCAGAGGCGATCTCTGCCTAACATACAAAGCTATGTCAGAGCTGTTGGACATGCTACACTTAAAGAAATCCCCATCTCTCTGAACCACATGTTCCAGGGACCTAAACTTTGTCACCACAATAAACAGAACATGTTGGAGGGATAGATTCGTATCCCAGATACTTCCCATACTCTGGAACAAACTACCCATTCATGTCAAGCAAAGCTCCTCATTGGCCTTCTTTAAGAAAAACCTTGATGACTGGATGGGAAATAGAAAATTCACACTGGGGATCACTTCTGTGGCACTGCTTGATAGGGGCACAGGAAAATAATTTTCTTGGGTGGCAAAAGCCAGGGAACCTTTTTGGCTAGGCTTATATAGGCCCCAGGGCTGATAGCCTAGCACCTACCTATAAACCTATGAACCTATACACCGTGTATTCTTCTGTGAGGAACCTTTGTGGATGCTTCACTTGTTGCATATGTCTGGTCAGGTATATACCAAAGGGGTATTAAATGACTGGTCTAATGAAGGCTGAGTACAATGGAACAATGACATTTTTGGAATTAGAAGCCATACCCTTGTTTATAAGTTGCGCAGTGTATAATGATTTTCTTACTACAATAAACAAATGATAGTCAGAGGCCAAGTCACAGTCTAGATTCAGTCCCAAATCTCTGACCACAGGGTAAATCTCTGAACACAGGGTCAAGTCTTAGGGGGTGAATTATTAATGCAGTAATTTTCAGCGGTGATTGTCTTTCCAAAAGATACTATTTTGCATTTTTGCAGTTGAGCTTTAGATCATGACTCTAGCAGCAGTTATGTGTCTGTGTTAGGCCTTCTTAGAGGATGTTTACATCTTTGAAGGATTCTATAACTGTGCCCAGTTATAATTATCTGCAAACTTGGTCAGATAAAGGCCTTTGATGTTGACCTTGACTTCAGAGAAGTAGATGCCAGAAAGGAGCGGTCCTAGCACTGAGCACTAGGGGACTCTGCTAGTGACTTGCCTTTTTGTGGAGGTAGACCTCACCTGACTTTTTGTGTCCTACCTGAGTTTTGCCTTATTCAGTGCTTTGGTGACCTTCTTGAAGAAGTCCACCATGTTCAGTAGGCATGACCTGCCCTTGATGAAACAAAACTGGGTTGGATCCAATGTCTGAAGGTTTCCTATGTCATTATTGATCATGTCCATGATTATTCATTATATGGCCTTACTTAGACTTGTCTTATTTGTCAGTAGCTTCCTGGTTCCATAGATGGCCTGCCCTTATGCAGATGGATTACAGTTGCAGTCATCCATTCTCTTGGCATGAAGCCTGTTTGAAGACTACAATTGAACAGTGCTTATAGTGGTCTCATTAAGTAATGTTTCATGCTATTAAGGAGGCATCATGGAATATTACCCAGTCCCATCAATGCAGTACTTTTGACTCTGGAAAGTACATTGAGGACCTGTTCCCTAGTGATAGTTGGGGGAGCTAGGGTTGGGGGTATTTCTTGAGAGATGTCTGAAGGGAGAAAATTAGAGCTGAATTTATTGGCCAGTAGATTTGCCATATCCTCTGGCTCAATGTAGGTGTCTCCAGTTACAATTAGTTTGGCACATTGAGGTGTAGTGTCTTTGAGGTTTCCAACATAATTGAAGAATGTCTTGTGGTCATCCTTAGCCTGGAAGGCTACTTTTACCTCAGAATAGTAGACGATACCTGAGTTGACAGACACATATGAAAAGGACATCTTTTTCAAATACCATTCTGCAAAACTAAAGCCATAACAGCCCATTTCCTGATTATATCCTTATGTTGTGCAAGGTAAATAACATCAATAAATTACTTTCAGCTGTTTTTAAGTTTGTATAAATTTATATTTGCAAATGGTGCATTAATATGCAGAAAATTACCATTGAGAATATCAAATGTGATCTTAGTCACTTCTAGTCTTAACATTTTCCAAGGGAGGAAACCAAAGTGTTGAATTTTGCCTCTAGAAATACATATACAATTAATATTACAATTTTTGTACTGAATTACAAATTTCCTATTCCATATACTATTTGTCACCATTAAATGTGCAGAAAATAATTTATGCCATTAACCCAAAGAAAATTAGACTAAATAACTTTAGAATGGAGTGGAACAATAGCAGGTAAATGAGACGGGAAATGTAAACATTCAGACCTAAAAAGCTGAATATTCAGTATTTTAAACTTGTTGTATGTCAGTCCAAAGCTGTAACCACCAGAAGGAATTTAAGAATGAAACCTTATGTTTACATAATGTGGTCTTTAAAAGTAAAATCACATGGAGTATATCCAGTGAATTTTAATTATCATGCCAGAATAAAGTCTTTAAATTCAAACAATGCACAGAACATATTATAAATGGCATCACCCAAACTGAACCGGAGGTCATTGCCAAGCTTTTGGCTGACAGGTTCAGCTCAAATTTCTCCCCTACTCCCCTTGATAGTCCAATCGAACTACCTCATAACACAATCCTCCCAACCATTACTAGAGAAAAGGTCATTAAAGCACTTTCCAAGGCCAAAAACACTGCACTGATGGGCCTGGATAACATCCCATGATGTTTAATAAATAGCATAAAACATGACCTCCCTGGTCCACTTGAATCACTTTTCATCTGGAGCCTTCAGTCAGGTTTTATGCCCAAGAAATGGAAGATGGCTACAGTAATTCCCCTGCACAAAGGAGTGCCAACCACTGATCTGGGTAATTACAGGCCCATAATTATTTTCAGCCTCATATGTAAGGCCATGGAAAGAATCATCATGGACATGATAAATGAGGACATAGGTAACCTGCAAACGCTGGACCCACCACAGTTCGGCTTTGTTAAAAGAAGGTCATGCCTATTAAATCTGGTAAACTTTTTTTGAGAGGGTCACCAAAGCACTGGATGAAGTTAAGACTGTGCACACAGCTTACCTCAACCTGGCCAAGGCTTTTGATACAATACCCCACTGAGGCTTTATAGACAAGCTCACTAATTTAGGTATAAACCCTTTTATAACCTACTGGATAGCCAGTTGGCTCACTGATAGGACCCAGAAGGTCAAAATAGGTGAGGCCATCTCCACCAAGCGGCCAGTTACTTGGGTTGTTAGCCTAGTAACAGTCTATGAACCTATGACTCTATGAATTATGTCTTTTCTTTTACCCAAGGATGAAAATGTATTAGCAAGGCACTGCTTGAGCAAAAAAAAAATTATCCTGTGCGCAGATCACAACTAATTTCTGAAGTAAAACATTAACAATACTTTCATCTGTCATGAAGAATTATTTATGGTAGTAAACTGGTATAAAACTGATAAATTTAAGTCATGAGGTAGTTATAACCAGGGAAAATAAACGGTGGTTGGAAAATATTTTCTGCTGACTACAGCAATTAATAATGTTCTGAAAATCACTTATGATTTACTTTTTTGCTTTGAACCTGGCACATTATTTCAGCTCTCTCTGTTTTTGGCCTTCTAGAACTTTCCTTTCCAGAGTGGCTTCTAAAAAAAGTCTTTGTTTTTATATGTTAAATTACCTTTTTTCCAGAATATTATTGAGAAAAGTTTCTGTTTCATTAGTGGTTTTGATTTCAGCTGAGTATACACTTTCAGCTTTGGTACCCTTGAACTTACAAAGTTTTACAACAGGCCAACACTATTCTCTTCTTGATAAGACTTCATTGTTAAAATCATTGTCTCACCTTACAGTCATACCTTCCAAATAAATAGGCCAATGAGCCCAAGCAGTTTTCAAGTTCATCTGTTTATCTTGATCAAACGTGACTACTGATCTTGACTTCTTAGATGGAACCATGAGTATGTGTGTGTGTGTATGTATATGTATATGTATATGTGTGTGTGTGTGTGTGTGTGTGTGTGTGTGTGTGTGTGTGTGTGTGTGTGTGTGTGTGTGTGTGTGTGTGTGTGTGTGTGTGTGTGTGTGTGTGTGTGTGTGTGTGTGTGTGTGTGTGTGTGTGGCCTTAGCAATTACTGGACCTAAGTTGGGACATTTTGGGGGCCCCAGAGCCACACCACCTATCATTACTAAGCCTCACCCCTCACCATTTGCTACACCTCTCCATCCACACCACCCCTCCCCACAAACTAGTACATTTATTATTTTAGATTAGGTATTAAGACTATGTTATGATACTGTTAAAAGCAAACAAATGTCTCTGTTTGGCTTACATTTTAATCACAAACATGTTAAAACAAAATTGTATTTACTTATACAGGCTCATAGGTAAGTACTAGGCTAGTTGCCCTTGTGGGCTACTTTAAGCCTAGCCAATTTCCCTTAAAAAACTGAGAATCAAACTCCTTGTGTGTCTTTTAGGTTAACACCTTAACAATTATACCAACCCCAAATGGAGTCTTTCTTCTTTCACAGCCTTCAAAACTTTGCAAATGTCGTCACTTCTCCTGTTTTCTGCACATTATGTGAATAAAAAGTAGCATGGATATATGGTATTATTAGATCACAGGATCATAGAACGTTACTAGGTTATTGGCCCTGAGGCCCTTATAAGCCTAGCTAAGAGTTTAGCCCATGCATAGATAAATCAGCACCTGATGACCCTGTCCAGCAGGGACATGTGTGGAATGCTAGGGATGTATATGTCAATATATGCTATTATACTATTAACAGCGAAGTAATACATATCACTGTAGGTTATTTATTCATTTTTTTACATACAATATGTTAAAACTACTTACTTATAAGCAGTCTTTCTGTATAAGCTACAGATCTTTGCAAATGTCTATTTTTCATGTTTTTGCCTTTACACAATTTGTAGATAAGGGATATTTCTTTGTTTATGTTCTGTAAAGCTTTCCAAACATCAGTATTTCAGGTTTCTCACCATGTACTGTGAATAAAAATTATTAGGAACATGTTATTACATAGAACTGTTTAATTAGAGTATATTTTCACATGAAACATTTTAAAATACAACAGTACTTACCCATAACAAACGTTCGTAGTTTCTTTTATATAATAGCTTTGAAACTGACTTAAATGTTATTTATTTGCCTTCTCTTCTGTAGCATCTTTACAGATATTGTCAATGGAAAGGTCCTTTATGGATAATACTAAGAATCTTTTAGCTTTCTTGTCTAAGTCTTTTAACATGTTGACCTTTTTGTTTGTTTTATTCTGCTTCATCATTTGAACAATTTTGATTTGAAAAGCTTCATTCTTGTAATGACTTTGTGAGTAGCTCTACAAAATATGCAAGGGGAATTAGAAAATCTGTCATATGTCACTCAAGACAGGGAATTCTAATTCCAAAATTATCTAAGAGTTTGCAAAATATAAAGATATGGTTACAGTTCTACTTACAAAGTAAATCTTTCATTTCTGCTTTGCAAACTGTAAATGCTGTCAAACTTTGCATTTCTAGTTTCAGTGCATTCTTCTTATAATGCCTATGTGTGAAATTGGTGTTTTTGTTTAATTTTGAGGAATGTTTGAACTTAAATACTTGAGCGATTATAATTTGGAAAAGTTTCTTTCATTGGTTTTCACTTTGAGTGGTATTGTGGATATCTCTAGCACAATAAAAACAAGGAATCCATCAGGTCTCTCACTCAGAACAAGGAATTCCATTCCAGGACATTCAAAGACTTTCCAAAGTAAGAATAATTTGTTACAGTACTTCTCCTTCTATGTGTCTTGCTTTCTGTTCTACAAACTACTTCAATATACTTTTGAAGTTTAACTTTTTGCTTTAGCACATTTTTTCTGTAAAGCCTATATATGAAGCTAGGATTTGAGGCCAGTTTTCTAGCATGGTTGATGTTAGATGAAACTTCAACAATTTTAATTTGGAAAAACCTCCTTAACATGCTACCAATGTGACTGGTATTGTTAAAAATCTGTATATCAATAAAAACAGGAAATACAGTGGCACTGCCATTTGAAAAAAAGAATCCCATAATTTTCAATGTCTTTTCAAAGTATGAAAATGGACAAACTAGTTCTGGTGCCCACACTTACTTACACAGAAAATTTTCTTTCTTACTTTTCTTAGACTTTGTTCAAAATGCTGTCAAATTTTATATTTTTTACTTCCTCATAGTCTGTAGATAATATTGCAAGGCTATTGGGTCTGTCTTGTAGCATAGCTGGACTCAGATATGATTTTATCAAGTTTAGTTTGGAAAAGCTCCTTACGCTTAATGCCACTGTGACTGGCATGGTCAGAAATATACACAGAACAATAAAAAAGTGGAAATCCAGTAGCTCTCTCATTCACAGTAAGGAATACCATGATTTCTAAAGGCTGTCTAAGCTATGAAGATGAATGATATTATTTAAGTCTAACCATAATTTTTCTAGTTCCTGCTTATTATACCACTTGTCCACAGTGGTGTTTTCCACATCTAAAAATGTAATAAAATGTTGGTACAAACCAGCTACTGTATCCGGCAATGCATCTTCAGAGTTGTATCTCACTTTCATGGCATTTATTCCTAATGGTTGATATCGGCACTATAACCAAGAATTACATCAAAACACTTTGCAGCTTTTATTCAATGAATGATGTTCTTTCGTACTGCATCTCCCATAATACTGATGAGATCATTCTGAAGATGTTTGCCAAGTTACTGATCATCCATTTAATTACTGGAAATTTATCTAATATAGTCTTGAATGACTGGCTCACATTTTCCCAACAGTTCTGTAATTCCAAGGAAGTTGCCTTATGTGAACTTCCTAACTATTCAAAAGAGTGACAAAATGCCAAACTGTGAATAGATAAATTCTGAACTACAGCAAATAGCCTCTCAAAACCTTGCTGCCATCTCTTTCTTTCATGATTTATAAGGTTTTCTCGGACATTGTCAGTAGTCTGTTCAGCACAGTGTATCTTCTGAATTTCACAACAGTTAAGCATGGCCACTAAATGACCTCTTGACCTCATACTCTACCAATCTAGAGTGTATATTAGGTCACGTTTTCAATGTTGTACTAGTCATGGCACTTTTTACATAATTTCCACAAAGATTAGAATAAAAACAAAATATTTTTTTAGCTGACATGGAATATATTAACCAAGACTGAGAAAATATTTCTCCAGTAGGCAGTTCCCTTTGCAGTGAAACTTTGAGAATTGTGCTCCATTTTCATTTGAGGAAATTCATTGAAAAGAATTTTAGAGGTGGTCCAATTTTCACTACGTTGTCTCTCATATGCTTGTCAATTCCTTCTGGCCAGGTGGCTGGATCATCTGTAACGTTAAGTTTATTTATTTATATTTGTTTACTGGGTAGTGTCCGACTGGACTAGTAGCCCATTTTCAGTGGAGACCTAAGGAAAAGATCTCCAAAAACAAGACAGGTAAAAAAATACAGAATTTTCATAGTAAGAACCAGAAATAATACTGTACATAATTGTAAGTTAAAAGTAAAACTAGATAAATTAATTACATCATAGGCACAAATTAGAAATGTAAACCACGGAAATCTTAATAACTGAGTAAAAAAATTGAAGCACTCAGCGAGCATGCCTAATGAAAAGATGTGTGCACACATAGTGCTACAGAGTGATTAATAGTAAAATTTTTAAATACCAAGAGTATTTAAAATCTAAGCAGTGAGGAAGCAATCAATTATAACCTTGAAGAAAAAATAACATTCTGCAATAAAAGATGGATGGGAGTAGGTGAGGAATAGTAGGAGAGAGGAGTTATCCAGGGGAACTACAGAGGCAGAGTCAGTTGCTTTTAAGATATTCTTTTATTTTTGTTTTAAAAGAAGACTAGCAGGGTGTGCTTTGTATGCTTAGGGGAAGAGCATTCCAGGACTTAGCTATTTTGTTTGAGTAGAAGGAGTCGCCATGGTAGTTATATGATTGTTATTTTGAGCAGTGTCCTATCGGAAGACCAAAGGGACCTGCTGTTTACCTGTAGCTGGACCAGGGTTGAAATTATGGGGCAGGTATTGGGGTTGTGTATGATTTAGTGGGTGAGGATAAGTTGGTTTAATGTTAACAGGTTGTGAAGTTCTAGCCAGTTAAGTTACAGAAGAGCAAAACAATGATGGGCTTTATGGGGATGATTTGTGGCAAACTTTGCAATTTTGTTATAGCAGGATTTTAGGTTATGAAGGTCAGCCTTGCATAAGTTGGTGAAGATGTGACAGCAGTAGAGAAGTATAGACAGAAGCTGAGATCTAGCTGTGGCTAGCCTGGCTTGGGGTGTTAGGTAGCAATTTTAGGGCAGACTTTTTTGATAGTTAGTGAAATATGAATATCAAATTTAAAACGGTCATCGATTGTAATACCTAGGAGCTTGGCCTGTTTTTTTCACTCAATTTTGATACCACTGGCAGATTGAATAGAGAGGGGTAGGGAGCAGAGCTTGGTAGTTTTGTTTGTAAAAATCATTAACTTAGTCTTATTTGTGTTAAGAATGAGTTGGCGATTTGATAGGAAAGTTTCAGTTTCCAGGAATGCTTTTTGCATATTTTCTTGTAGTTCTTGTTGGGAAGGGGCTGAGCAGATAAGAGATGTATCATCTGAGTATTGGATGATTGAGGCAAGCTGGGTTGCTGTATTAAGGTTATTAGTAAATTTGATAAAGAGAAGGGGGCCAAGTATTCAACCTTGGGGTACACCAGTGGATACTGGCAGTAGTGGGGAGAGGTCGTTTTACCATTTAGTAGCCTGTTAATGGTTTGACAGATAACTGTGCAACCATGTCAGGGATGCTGGACTGAGATTGTGCACAGCACGTTTGTTAAGTAACAGTTGGTGGGAAATGGTGTCAATAGCTTTTGACATGTCCAGGAAAATTGCAGAGACTACTTGTCCATTATTCATAAAGTGATGAATAGTGTTGGTGAAGGATAACAAGCCTGTGTTTATACTATACTGTAGTCTAAAGCCATACTGGGTATCGGATAGAAGGTTATTAATGGCAATGAGGTTGACGAGTTGTAGCTGACTACATTTCTCTAGGATTTTGGCTATGGGTGGGAGGATAGCTATGGGGCGGTAGTTCAAGAGTCCTCTAGAGGGGCCCCCCTTGTGGAGGGAGATGATGTGAGCAACTTTCCAGAGGAGAGGCACATAATGTTTGGAAACAGAATGATTGACTAGCATAGAGATAGGATAGGTGATGGATGGAGCCGCTATTTTTAGGAATTCTTTTGGCAGGTGATCAGCAGCCAGGCAGCAGGGTTTTAGTTTGCTTAGGAGCTTTTTAATGTAAGAAGTTTGAATAGGTTTAAAGGAGAAGGTGCTTGTAGTACTAGAGGCAGGGGAGGGGAGTGTGAGAGGTAGTTGTTTATGGTTAAGGAGGCAGGAAATAGAGTTAATAAAGTTTGAGTTAAACTGTGGGCTAAGGGTTCTGAGGTATTGGCTGTGGAAGGGGTGGGGGGTGGAGGATTTTCCAGGGATCATATGAGGATTTTTGGCTATTGGCCTTGAGGCCCTTATAAGTCTAGCCAAGAGTTTAGCCCATGTTTAGACAAATCAGCACATGATGCTGAGGAGGAAGTTGACTGCCAGAATTTTTGTGGGTTGTGTAGGAACTTTTGTTGAGAGGTTTGGAAGTGGTACTTTTTATCATTGTTAATTTTTTTCTTAGTTTGGTTTCTTAATTACAGATAAGTGGTAAGGTAGGATTTGTTTTTGGTGGATAGATATAGGGTCCTGGCTCTGCACCTTTGCTTATTCAGTTGTTTAGTGTCACGAGAAAGCCGTGGTAGTAGTTTGGATTTGGTGTGTATTTTTCTAGTGGGGGCTAGACTATTTAGTATTTAAAAAAATTTGTTGTTAAAGAATTCTACTGCAAGGTCCAGGTTTAGGTTATTTAATGGTGACCAATCACAACATTTTAGTAATAGTTTAAATAGGTCGACCTATTTAATATATTACTAAATAAGTTGACCTTCAAAGCTTGAATTGTTTTGATCTCAACCTGAAACCAAAATATTTAGACCTTTACTTTCTTGAGGATGGCACTCTTCTACTTCTCAAATATCTCGTGGTTACTTTCTGTCACAGCTTTCCATGATCTCTCCAGTATGACTGGAAGTGGCATCACACTTAAACTGTTGTACATTGCCTCAACTGCCACTGTTGGCAAACTTTCAGAGGTCAGTCAGCAGTTAAACTGTTCAACCTCAGTGAAAAAGAATCCTGTTTACAAAATGACAATGTCAATGATGCAGCCAGGCAGGGGGTACATGAATTTTAATATCCAAGGTATTGCCTCTGATTGCAAAGAAAGTGGCAATCTTTCAACAGGTAGTCACAGATTGAACAGAGTTCCAGGACGTCACAGGCTTCATGGACATTAAATGTACAAATCACCTAAACTTCTATGATGAGGTCTCCAAATCTGAGTATAGTGATATTACCTAAATGTCAATGCTGCAAAGAGTTATACTGACAAATTCTACTTGCATTTGGACAAATTTATTAATATGGCAATCCCAGCTAAATCTTAACAACAAACCAACATGGTGGTCCTCAAGTATTAACACACTATACTATAAAAGAAAAAATCCTTATGTATATAGCAACTCAAACCAAGGAAAGCACCAGTTAGTGAAGAAAATAAAAAAAAATACTATCAGAAAAACAAAGGCATCCCATAAATTCAGACTAGTAGTGGAAGCTAAAGATAACTACAAACTCTTATTTAGTTATGTCAGGAAAATAAGGAATAAAACTCAACACTGCACAACATACCTTTCAACCTCTTAATGCAAAAAATCTGGACAAAGCCTGACAAAATTGGGGGGGCAAAATAGAGACAGATTTTAAAAATTGCTCTTATAAACTTGGAAAGTTGCTAGAGTAACATGGTTTGTTTTAGCATACATTTTCTGAAGGACTAATAGTCTGAAACTCAAATGTATGTCATTAGTTAGTGACTTTAATCCTTAGATCATCCCAGTGATTTGCCAGAAGACAACAAATTTTATTAGGAACAGACCAAAAATATGAATCAACGATCTGGACATTGCAAAAATCTGGACAGTTGAGAGGTATGCTGCAAAGAGCTCATTCAAAATGGTACTACCTATTCAGATCCACTAGAAATTGCCAACATACTGGCAAATTAATGTAATGTCAAGTTTACACCAGAGGCAAGTATTCCAAGGCCTGTATATTTCAAATAGACTCATACCGCTAAAAATTACTTGAGAACATGCACAAACATTTCTTGCTAAAACAAAAAATTCATCGTCCATGGGGACTGACAATATACCTGTTGCCTAATAAATAGCACTGAACAAGGACTGGCAGACACACTCCTTAGTCTCTTTAACTTAAGCCTAGCAACGGGTTTTGTCCCACAGTCGTGGTGCACAGCTGTTGTAATACCACTTCAGAAGAGTGGTCCCACCTACCCGACTTGATCCCCAGCAATTTGGCTTTGATAAGGGCATATCCTGTCTGATGAAACTACTTAACTTCTTTTAGAGGATAACTCAAGCCATGGACTGTGAGCTGGCTGTCCATATGGCATACCTTGACCCCACCAAGGCATTTGATACCATACCACATGCAAACATAATAAACAAATGGAATGAACTCCACAAGCTGGCCCATCTACAGTTAGATGGAAAGCAAACTGGTTTAGGGATATAACTCATATAGTCAAGGTAGGGACTGCATTCTCCAAGAATATAAAGGTGACCCGTGGAGTTCCTCAATGATTTATGCTGGGACCGCTGCTATTGAGTATCTATTTCTCAGATCTTTATATGTATGTATATGGGTCTACTTTACATACCTGAAATTTCACATAAACGAAGACCATATAACCGAGTAGAGAACTCTGGAACTTCACAGGAACAAACAATCACAAAGCCGAACTGTTTCCCAGGGTAAGTAACCACTGGGCCAGCAAGGGGAGATTTACCCTTTTCTCCACTACAGTACAATCCCGGAGGTGGTATATTTAGTTTGGGGATGTGGGGTGCATAGCCCCCACATTGGGGGGGGTGTAGGGATGTAGCCCCCACCTGGGTGGGTTGTAGATGGTGCGGTGTGCTCTCCTTGAGTTTTTGGCTCAGTGGCTACTTACCATGGGAAACAGTTTGGCTTTGTGATCGTTCATTCATGTGAAGTTTCACCGTTCACAGCTCAATTATATGGTCTTCAGTTATATGACATTTTGTGTATATAAAGCAGATCCATAAATATATATATATATATATATATATATATATATATATATACACATATATATATATATATATATATATATATATATATATATATATATGTGTGTGTGTGTGTGTGTGTGTGTATGTATATATATATATATATATATATATATATATATATATATATATATACACATATATATGTGTGTGTGTGTGCATGTATGAAGTGAGCATCTACAGTTAACAAAATTAACAGATGACTGTAAGCTGAGAGTTAACAAAATGAAAAGATGATTGTAAACTGGGAATTAACATCTAGTTCCCCCTCTGACATACAGGAACTCCAACAGAAGCTTACATTTGTCAATAACTGGAATATGAAAAATAGGCTCAAACTTAATACCTCCTTGTACTCTGCACCAGTTAGGCCTATCATGGTGTACAATGCCCCTTTTAGGATGTACTTATAAAGCACATCAAGAAATTGGAAAGACCTCAAAGACTCCTAACTAAAAAAATTAAAGACATAACTGAACTGAGCTGCCAGCAGAGTTTGCAAACTATATCTCTATTTAATATCACATAGAGAGACTCCTTAGGGGCAACTTTGCCTCACTTGGGTCTGTATTATATAATCCAAAAGTGAATTTGATGAACAACATCTACATTGGAAACGCAGTTCAGCGAATTCACTCTTGTGGGGGGCTGCACCCCTACATCCCCCACTAATTATATATATCAACTCCGAGATCGCACTACAGTGAGGAAAGGGCAAATTTTCCAGTCTTCACTGTACTGCGATCTCACCATCAACAGTTCGCTGAACTGCAATTTCGATGTAGATGCAGTTCGGCAAACTCACTTTTCAGTAACATAATATAGACCCACCTCACGTATATTATCTTAAGGGATCTCATAGTCCAAGAACTCTTATACTACCATAAATCAAACAGTGCTACTAATACCTGGGCCAGAGATCTAAACCTACTCCAACAAATCACCAAGGAGGACAGATTTCACATGCAGTGCCTTCACCTTTTTTTGGAAAAAAACGTCCTCAACAAATTAAGCAGTATAGCACTATCTGCTTTCAAAAAGGAAGGTAAGACTTAAACGTGGATATTGGCAAGGCATAAATGGTCACTTGATTTAGTTGCCTTATAAAGTACATTTTTGTAAGCAAACTTACCATAACAACAGATGTTTGAATGATCACTGCTGCAGTAGCCTTAGTTATATGGGTTGTATCTTGCATAGGATATAACAGTCTGCCAGTTTCCGAAACTTCAGGGCACCCTCCACTCCCCCAAACTATCAGTCAGCACAAGCTGAGCTGACCAAAGAAACACGTTTGGGTGCCAAGTCCTTCAAACCCTTTATGCCAGCAGAGAAAGGTACCCAACTGATCCCTGAAAGGACAGTGCTAGTACTACCAAAACATAAATGTCCACCCCCTAGCATAAACAACACACCAAAAAACAAAGTGGATGCAGGGAGGGAGAGGTTACTGCAAGAATGATCGTTTGAACATGTACTGTTATAGAAAGTTTACTTATACAACTGTACTGTATTCATCATATTGATCAATGTTGCAGTAGCTTTAGCAATATGGATATATTACCCCAGCTAATTAGCGATTGGAAGGAGAAGAGTCCAGGAGACCCTGGAGAATGGTTCTAGCAAAACCTGATGTGGACCCAGAGAAGGAGTCAATATTACAGTGCTTTTGTAAAAGTATGTACAAAGGACCAAGCAGTAGCTTCTAGAATACTTCTAAACTCCAACCCTTTCCAACAAGACACAGATGATGCCTGATAGAGTAGGCCTTGGCCCTGTCTTGAATAGTTTTGTTGCAGTGAGTATAACAAAAGGTATTATCCTTAGAAAACCATTGTTTTGACACAGGCTCTCTCCTCTTCTTACCTTCTCAAGAAATGAACAATTGCTCCAAAGATCTGAAAGATTTACTTCTGTCAAAATAGTACCTGAGTTGTCTGTGGACGTCCAAGTTATGCAGTATCCTTCCTTTTGCATTTTTCAGTTCAGGAAAGAAAACAAGGAGATAGTTTGGGTAAATATAAACTCAGATACTACTTTAGACATAAAATAAAGATTAGTTCTCAAAGAAATTCTGTCCCTTTGTAAAATGAGATAGGGTTGACTCGACATAAGAGCTTGCAACTCAGATACCCATCTTGCAGAGGTCAGAGCAATCAAAACTGTTTTCCATGTTAAGAACCTCAATTCAGTCAGGTTAGCTGGTTCAAATACAGCAAGCCTTAGCTTCTCAAACAAAACACTAAGATCCCAAGAAAGGATATGTTTTTTTTGGAGGTCTGTTTTGGAAATCTCCTTTTAAGAACATTTTGACATGTGATTGCATTAAAAGAGGAAGATCCATAGGTGGACATGCTGAAAGACATTCAGCAGGTGGACTGGACACACTAAATTGGCCTTGTGAGTGTGCATGTGAGTGTGTGGTATGGTATGGATGAACTACAGTGAAAATGCTAGCCTCCTGGAGGTGTAAACCTTGGCTCTAGGTGATTGCCACTATTGAAGTGACACCCACATCCCATGTGCAAAAATGGGAAAAGGGGTTGAGGATGGATGGATGCTTTCTTGCCTCCATCAGAACTTGCTGCGCATCCTCAGGAAACAGGTACCGAAAAAGAATTAAGACCCTTTAGTCCAGAGAGTCAGTTGAAGTTGATGAATGTCAAGGTGTATCATATAACCCTGTTCTTGTGTGAGTAGATCCAGTCTGTGAGGAAACTTGTGGGTAACAGCCCCTGGTCATTTCCAAAATAAGAGAGAAACATGGTTGCCTGGGCCCGAAGGGAGTCCCCACAATGATCTTGGGGGATTCCCTATGAATCTTCAGCAGTACTCAGGATATTAATGGAAAGGTGGAAAAGCATATAGTACATAACTGTCCAATGAAAAGAAAAGGCATCTGTTTTCCAGACCTTCTTGCATTGAGTCCTGGAACAGAATATTGACAGTGATTGTTCAGAGAGGAGGCAAAATAGGTCCACTTGAGAACCTCCCACAGATGGTTAAATCTTGGAAGACCCCAATCCAGTTGCCATTTATCAAAGTTTGCCCTTGGCCTGCTCAACGTTTCTGCCACACAGTTTTGCTCAGACAGAGTGTAGGACGCCTGTAGAGTGAGACTGTGCTGTGAAGCTTTATCTCAAGCTAACATGGATAGGTTGGAAAGGAGGAATGACCTGGTCCTCCTTTTCTTGTTAATGTACCACATAACTGTGGTAATGTCTGTAACCACCTGAAAATGTCCCAGGGAACAAAGATGGTTCAGAGAGTGCTGAATGCCTTAATCAGGGCAACCACCTCTTTGATATTTATGTGTTTGCATCTGTCTTTTGTGTCCTACACTCCTTACATGTTTATCCCTACTAAAACTGCTTCCCAAGACAAGTCAGAGGCATCTGTGGTGACTGACTGCTTTGGAGCAAGGAGGGAGAAGGGGAAACCTGAGTTTAAGGATATATGCTGTCTCCATCAAGTGATTTCTCTTTTGACAAACCCCAGCACTGGGATTTAAAAAGACAAAGGGTATCAGTGCTGGGACCAAGGAGATTTCATGTACCACTGTATCTTTCTCATGTGGAGTCTCGCCAAGGGTATAATGAGAATTTTAGATACCATGAGATCCTGAGGTATTCCACTGCAGTGACCAAAGTCTGAGATGAAAACCTTAGAACTAGATCCAGGTGTAGATCTATTTTTTTCTCTGGAAGAAACTCTTTCAACTTAGGTGTCTAGTTGACATCCCAGGAACACAATCCTGTGCGAAGGAGTCAAGAAAGACTTTTGAATGTTCTCTTGGAATCCCAGCTTGTGTAAGAGATCTCTCACCCATGACAGAGATTCCTGACTCTCACACAATATAGATATTCCTGACACTTTGAAAAAGACTCTGTAAAGACAAGCAAGTCATATAAATATGGCTTACAATGATCTATAACTGGAGCTAAACAGTCTTGGCACAGTGGATAGTCCAAAGTGTGACAAAGGGAGATACTGCAAACACAGCTATCTGGAATTTTGTAAATAATTATGTCATTTGTGAATATCAACATGATTCATTTAAGATGCTTGGGTTACAATTGTATTAAAACTGTATGTCATGTGTATATCAAACTTATTTGTACAGACGTGTGCTGAAAAAGTTTTTTGCAATGTATCCACAGTGTGCCATACTGGAATAGAACAGAAATGCACATGCACTATTGTAACAGTTTAAATGTATACATTTTAACAGTGCAAACTGGAACACAGGAGGTTAACTTAAAACTTCAGAAAAATAGCTGAAATTAAATTACATTATGGCTATACAATAAAAGATTATATCTTTCAGTTTCAATGCAGGAAGGAGACACAATGTCTAAAACTGCACAGGAAAGGGATACCCAGTGCTGCACATGGGTCTAAGGGAACCAACGGTGGGCAGACAAAACTGCCCCAACAGAGTCCGCCAGTAACAGGGGAAGCCACTAGTTCAGGTACATGGCTAAGATCATGGGTTAAATGTTTTAAACGTAACCAGTGTGGCCAAGTAGCATATAGATATCCACAGAGGCAAGGTAGGGAACAAACAGTGAGAGATCCAGTAAGTGGGAATGACCGAATGCCAGTAGTAAGTTGTCTGCAGACAACGAGGGTACCAAACTACCACAACAGGTTATATCCTAGCTTAGTATGTGGAAACAGGTAACTGCTAAGAGAGAAACAGCCCCTGACCTAACCATTGTGAAGCCTGCAATAGTTAAAGAGGAGCATTACTTGCTTGGACAGTCTACTCCAGTCACAGCTTTAGAAGGGATCCCATTCCAAATACTTTTGGCTAAGGTTCACCTTGACTGGGAGGGTGAAAAATGAAGCAATCAAGTAGGTGTGTTTGAAGATATCCCTGCAGATGTCCTGATAGGGAATGATTTTGATAATGCAGTATCTGGTGTGCATGCAGTTAGGCTTGGAAACAAGCATGTGGGTCTGGTAGCCTGGGGGTAGACCCAGACAGACCACACACTTGAAGCCAGGACTGCTGAGGTGGTTACTTCAGGGAGGGAGCTACCCTGTAGCAGTGAGACTGAAGGTGAGCCACAGCTGCTTGTGGGTACTGATGTTCCTTTGGACAGAGTGAGTGCAAGGACAGAGGTGAGTAGTAGTGCCCAGGTTGACAGTGAGGCACCACTGTCAGAGGATACTAGATCTCTTGTAGAAGGGGAGCTGGGAAGGGTTACAAAGAGAGTTGAGACAGGTTCAACTCTCAGACACTACATTACAAGGCCTGAGGGTGGCAGCCAGTGAGGCACCTGTGTCTCAAGGAAAGGGAGAATCTGTATACTTGGACAAAGGATTACTGTATAGACAGTGGACCCTCGATGGAAGGCTAGAGGGTGAGAGAATACAGCAGTTAGTAGTGCCCAGAGCCTATCCTCTGGCACTTCTAGCCATAACCCATGACATTCCCTTTGCAGGTCATATGGGCATAAAGCATACAAAAAGACGTATTATGCAGAACTGTTATTGGCCTGGGATTTCTAGAGATCAAGCAGAGTACTACAGGACCTGTGAGCAGTGAGAAAAGGTAGGCAAGGCAGGAGATAAGGTCAAAGCTCCTTTAGTGCTTTTGCCTGTGATTAGGGAGCCAATTCAGAGGGTAGCTATGGATATTGTGGAGCCTATGAGTACCCCAAGTTCCACAGGGAAGAAGTATATCTGAGTGGCAGTAGGTTATGCTACCAGATACCATGAGTCAGTGGTTCTGTCCTCCATTGAGGCAGAAAAGTTGGTAAAATGCTTTGTTTGAAATTTTCAGCAGGCTAGGTTTCCCAAAAGAAATACTGACTGACTGAGGTGCCAATTTCATGTCAGATCTGCTGGCTTGTCTGTGGAAGCACTGTAGGGTGAAACACCTAAAGACCACCCCTACCATTCCCAGACTAATGGTCTTGTGAAGAGGTTAAACTCTACACTAAAGACCATGTCACGGGCATTTGCAGACCAGTTCCAAAGGGTGTGGGACAAACATTTGCCCCATCTGTTGTTTGCTTACAGAATGGTATAAATAAATTAAATTAAATTAATTGTACAAACATTGCTCTTTTTGGCTTCATACATTGTGTTGAACCTTACAGAGAGGTGTCCCAGGAATCCACAGCTTTTTCACTCTTTGAGTTGCTGTATGGGCACACGGTGAGCAGACCTCTAGATTTGATTTGCAATGAATGGGAGGGTGAGTGTAAATCAAACAATGAATCTGTTCTGGCATACATCCTAAACCTCAGGACAAGGATCAGGGAACTCATGGGCTTGGCCCAGGAAAACCTGTCAGAAGCACAACAGCAGAAAAAGGTCTGGTATGACAGGAATGCTTGAGCTAGAGAGTATGGTGTGGGGCAGCAGGTTATGGTTCTCATTCCTATCAGATACTATAAGCTGCAGGCAGCTTGGGAGGGATCCTTCAATGTGGTAAGGAAGGTCAGTGATGTCAACTACATGGCAGAACTGCTAGGCAGGTGGCAGGGGCACAAATTGTACCATGTTAACATGAAACCTTACCATGATAGAGAGGCCCTTGTGCTGAATATTTGCAGTGGATGGCAGGAGGAGTCTGAGGGGGATCTGGTGACTGATCTTCTCAGTGAGGCTCAGACTGACACCTCAGTGGATGGGCAAAAAATTAGCAGCAAAGGATGAGAGCCACAGGTGCAAAAATACAGCAAAGTATTGTTTATTGGTAAGCACTTTTGTCAGGTTTAAAATCACCAAACTTCTTCAGACACCATTTTACAAACATGTCAAAACATTTATACCAGTGCCATAACTACCATCAGCCAATGACATCAAGTAAACACCCCCACCTGATTCATTTAAAAATTCAGGAACCTACAAGTTTAAAAGTACATGTTCATTAGAGACATTCACAGCACTATTAATGTTGCATTACATTTGAATTTATACATTACATCATGTTTTTAGTGATAAAGAATGAAATTCTATCTATCATAGACTTTTAATTTAAGCAAACTAGAAATGGACACCATGTCATTTAATCCTGCTGGACAACTAGCATTCAGATAAATCTTTCTCTTCTAAATATAGATTCCATGGTCCCCCACGAGCCTCACTTTGTATTATTTATTTATTTTATTTTATTTTATTTTACATTTGTTGACCGGTTTAGTCCAACTGAGCATTTGGCTCGTTTTCAGTGGAGACCCGGGGAGAAAAGATCCACAGTGAGTTTATATATTTTTACATACAACAATTCAAAATTCATACTTGCAACTAGCCAACAGTTATAAGATAACAGAATGAATCATACAGAGAATCACACAGGTCCAATGTCATCAAGGAATAATGTGTTTTCATAATTTCTGATGAGATATTTTACATACAACCTGTATCTGCTGTAATACCGCACATTTAAAAATGTGTTGGGGGAATACCTCTAAGTGTCTGTATTAGGCATTGGTTTCCTTGTGTTGTGCTATTTCATAAAAATGCTCATAAAATCTTTATGACAGTTTACGTTGTGTTTTGCCCACATAGTATCCATTACATTGTGTGCATAGGGCAATATAAACCACTGTCTGAGGATAGCAGCTATATTTGCCCTTTATTTTTATGGTTTTGTCCACTACCTTAATGCTGGACCCAATAAAAATATGTTGGCATTGATGGCACATGCCACATGGTGCCATCTGACAGGTCAGTGTCCTGGTATCAATACATTTCCTTTCCAAAATCTTTTTTATACTAGTACCCCTTCGATATAGTACCTTAGGAGTTGGTCCAAAGGTGTCCAGCATATCTAAGTCCCCTTTTATAATACTCCAACTTTTGTTTAAAATATAAGTTACCATATAACTGTCTTCACAGAATGTAGTAACAAACGGACAAAAAGAAGTATCACTAGTAAAAGTTAAACTCCTTTCTTTGCCATGAATAGATTCATATATTGCTAGACTACTACTGGTCATAAACTCATGTGATGATTCTACCTGTGTCCCAGGTTGAATGGGGGGAGGTTTTAAACTTGACCCTTGCATTAGAGATACATAAAATCCAGTATTTCACTTCCTTATAACTTCATTCCTTATACTACGAATCAAAGGTAAGGGATACCCCCAATCCAAACACATCTGCCACATTACATCAACTTCACTCAAAAAATCATTAAATTCAGAAACCATTTGGGCTGCTCTTACAAGTTGCCCCTTAATGATTCCACATTTAACATGTGGTGGATGACTACTAGTGTAGTGTAAATAACAGTTAAAAAATGTGGGCTTTCTATATATTTTAGATTTAATTCCCCCACCTTCTGTCTTGGATAATTCAACATCCAAGTACACTATACAATCTGTACCCACTGTGTAAGTGAATTTCAAAAAGTCAGTTGTCTGATTGATATAGTCTACAAATGAACTTATTTCCTCTGGGGGTCCCTTCCAGCAGATAAACAAATCGTCCAAAAAGTGGGCATACATAGAGATACCTCAGTGGAAGGGGTAGCAATGTCCCAGCAGCTATCCCGTACCCAGGTTCGAGAAATCTGAGTAGTGTTACAGGAGTTTGGGGGCATGTTCACTGGGAAGCCAGGGTGCACCCACCTGGTACAGCACTACGAGGATACAGGACCCCAAAGGCCTATTAAGCAGGGCCTTTATAGGGTGCCTGAGAGAGTCAAACAGACTCTGAAGGAGGAGATACAGGAAATGTTGAAACTAGGGGTAATCCAGGAGTCCAGCAGTCCCTGGGCCTCCACAGTGGGGGTGGTACCAAAGAAGGATGTCAGCACCAGGTTCTGTGTGGACTACAGGACATTAAATAGTCACACATAGTCAGATGCTTACCCCATGCCTAGAACAGATGAAACCCTAGATCAGCTGGCTGGCACTAAGTATCTTACCACTACTGATCTTACCAAGGGCTACTGACAGGTGCCTTTGTGACTCCTTTTGGCTTGTATGAGTTCACAAAGATGCCTTTTGGGATGAAAAATTCCCCAGTGACTTTCCAGAGGCTGGTAGATCATATCCTAGCAGGATCAGGAGATTTTACCCTTGCTTACCTGGATGATATTGCCATCTATAGCCATTCCAGGGAAGACTACAGAGGGCAGGGTTGACCATTAAGCCCAGTGAATGTCAGGTGGGTATGGCAGAGGTGTTCTACCTGTGGCATAGAGTGGGGAGTGGTAAGATCAGGCCAGAACCTGCCAAAGTGGAAGCAATTCGGGCATGGCCTGCCCCTGTTACAAAAAGCAGGTGAGGGCATTCTTAAGGACAGCAGGGTACTACAGAAAGTTTGTCCTCATTTATAGTACCATAGCTGCTCCCCTCACAGATCAGACAAGGAAAAACAGGCCAGATAAGGTAGAGTGAACCCTAGTATGTGAGCAGCCATTCCAGGAGCTTAAAGGAGCTTTGGGAGGATCTCCTGTATTATCCAGTTCAGATTACAGCAAAGAATTTGTTGTGCAAACCATGGGATGGGTGCTGTACTCAGCCAGGTTTCATCAGAGGGATACAAGCACCCAGTGGTATATCTCAGCCATAGGCTCCAACCCAGGAAGGAATGCTATGCAGCTGTAGAAAACGTAATGTCTAGCTATAGTGTGGGCATTGCAGAATCCTCAGCCTTATCTGTATGGAAGGAAATTCTCTGTAGTTACAGACCACAATCCCTTAACATGGCTACAATGAGCCAGACAGCAAAATGCCAAGTTACTAAGGTGGAGCCTATGGTTGCAGGCATATGATATGGCAGTGCAGCACCACAGTGGGGTCAGCAATGTCAACGCAGATGGGCTCTCAAGACAGGGTAAGGGGTAATGTATTCCCAGATTGGCTCATTCCTTTCAAGCAACATTTCTCAAGGGTTACCTGAAAAACTAGCTTGAGTCTTCGAGGGAGGAAGAACTGTGACAAAGGAGATACTGCCAGCACAGCTAGCTGGAATTTTGCAAATAATTATATGTCATTTGTGAATATCAACATGATTTATACAGAAGTGTGACACATGGAGATACTACCAGCACAGCTATCTGGAATTTTGTAAATAATTATATGTCATTTGTGAATATCAACATGAGTCATATAAGATGTTTGTGTTACAACTGTATTAGAACTGTATGTCATGTGTATATCAAACTTGTTTGTATAGACATGTGTGTTGAAAAAGATTTTTGCAAAGTGCTTAAAATGTATCCACAGTGTGCCCTACTGGAATAGAACAGAAATGTACGTACAGTGTTGTAACTGTTTAAATGTATATAACAGTGGAAACTGGAACACAGGAAGGTAACTTTAGTTCAGTAAAACTTCAGAAAAATAGCTGAAATTAAATTACCTTATGACTATGCAATAAAAAAATGATATCTTTCAGTTTTAATGCAGCAAGGAGACACAATGTCTAAAACTAGGAGGTTTCTGTATTGTCTCTAAGGTGAAATAATTACTAGTCTTGAAATGTGAAGGGATGCAATTGTTTTATGACTTTCAGCATCTGCCAAAGATCTGAGGTCTATGTATTTTCACATGTAGATGCTAAACACTGCCAGATTCCAGCAGTGGGGGTTTAACCTTAGACAGAGTCAGATGACAAGATATGATGTCATTCTGCAAGCTATCCCAGCAGTAATATTTGAGATATTAATTTGAGAAATCTCTGAGAGAGACACATCATTCTGTATTCTGCTTTGATCTGACAACTGGAAGATCCATTCACCACAGCTGCCTTGCTCTTATGTAAGTTAACTAGGGTATAGTAATTCTTTTAGATATAGTCAGGAATATAGCAAAGCTTAGTTTAGATGGTTTTCTTTATTTATCTGAGACTGTTCTGCAATGTTGTTTTAAATATTTTCTGTGATTTTGAACTCTGATGTCACTGTAAATATATATTTAGCATTGTCTTGTTCTTTTATTATTTATTATTAAATATAGTTAAACCTTCCATTGTGGCTGATCTGTGTAGAGATATTTAAGTTCCAAGAGTACTTGCATATTTATCTGGTGACACTGTGTAGGCCACTCATAATAGCCTTGCTCTTGGTCAAACTGCCCTTTGTATTAATAGTAACGTTACACATCAAGATTGGGCACTCTTTGTTTAAGGCCTTAACGTAGCTGAGAAGGAGTTAGTCGGTGGCAGTGATAACTACTTCCCAGGTATGTGTGTGTGTGTGTGTGTGCGTGTGTGTGTGTGTGTGTGTGTGTGTGTGTGTGTGTGTGTGTGTGTGTGTGTGTGTGTGTGTGTGTGTGTGTGTGCGTGTGTGTGTAACTCAAACCTCAAAGAGTGTGTGTGTGTCATCTACGTGAGCAGGGACACGAAGTACTGGTTGGACAGAGAGGGTGCTGGAGGTCTTGGCTTGGCCACTCAGCTGAGATCTCAACTCTATAGCTGTGCCAGTGGGGAGTCTTATTAGGGATCTGGAAAAAGAGGGAGAAACCAGCCCCAGATTTAATGTGGTCTCTGTGTGCTTTTAAGGGAAATTGCACTTGATGCAGATTGCTGCATCTGGAAATACTGTGTGTGTACCTTGTCATCCTCCTAGTGTGCACCCCCTTCTTTTTCCAGTGGTGAGAATTAAGGGTCCTTGATTACTGGTCCAGTGGTGGGTCATCACACAGTGGATAAGGGAGAGAAATGATCATGTAGTCCAGGCACACAAAACCTTAAGAAACATCTAAAGTCTTTATGAATAGGGATGTGATAGGCATATTTCAAATCTATTGTTATTAGGAAACTTGAAAGGAAAAGAAGAGGTAACAGTTTGTGAAGTGCCACCATTCTGAATTTGGGCACTATCTCAAACAGATTAAGGAAATAAAGATCCAGAACTAGTCTCCAAGCATTTTCTTTCTTTGGCATTAGGAACATCCTTGAATCAAAACCTATGGTGGGAGGTTTGCATAATGGCTAAGGTGTTTACCTTACAGACACAAGGTGCAGGGTTTTATTTTCACTTGGAATAATTGGCTAGGCTTAAAATTACCCACAAGAGCAGATAGCCTAGTACCGTTCTATGAACCTTTCCCACCTGGGAAGGAAGAACTGGTTGTATCACTCCATGGAAAAGAACATGATGAAGAAACAGTGGAAGTAAGAGAGTGTTATGGAGGATGAGGAATGATACACTAGAAAGGAGGAATTTTTTCAAACTACCATCTGTAGCCTTGATGAATAATTTTTTTAAAACCCCTTTGCCTGACATTATCTGCTGCCAAACATTCAGACTTTCTGGAAGAAAAAAGGGGCTATGGTGGGAGGGGGGTTACAATGTCTATTGAATAGTCATTTAGGCTTGTTAAATTGGCCTTGGTTTTGGGAGGCTGGAGACTTATTTTGGAACCCCCTTGCCATTTCTTCTTAAATGTCTGTATACCTGTATTTTGTTAAGATTGTTTATTCTGCATTTTGACAAAACCGAATGAGGAGATAGAAAATCTTTTGAAAAATGTGGAAAAGGATGGCTGAAAATGGAGATTCCCTGGATCAACTTGCTCCTTTAATCAAACATTTTGATCACCTCTGCATCAGAGGGGCCAAACACTAAATCTCTATCTAAGAGTGAATTTAAAATCTCATTTTAACATCACCTGGGAGGTTCTAAGAATGCAGCCATGCAAACCTTCTCAAAATAGTATCAGTGGCCATAGACCTAGAAGAGGTATCAACAGAGTCATATACACACTGTAAGCAACTGGTGACCTATTCTTCACAAGTAGAAATTGCATATAAAATGTTCCTCATACTTTCACAATTAGTCAGAACAAATTTTAACATGTAAGCCTGACAATTCAAAATTCTGAAAAATCAAAGTTGCTGAAGTATACATTTTTTCCAATACCTAACAAAAAAATTCAAATCTTTATCAGAAAGAGTTGGATTGGAGTTGACTAGGCACTAAGAAGAAGTGAAAAAAACTAGAGCTTTAGCTTCGAGTCAGGTTTGGAAATACTGTATAAAAATTCAAAAGCCTGATGAACTTTATACATTCTGTCCTTTTTAGGATGGCTGGTTGACTCAGGAAAATTACAGGCAGTAATACACACACTATCTAAAGCAAACAGAACAAGGGGAGTAGGTGCAGGATTTGTAAAATCCTTCTGCACAGCTCATAGTATTTTCTGAGGGAATGAAAAACCTCAGTGTTCGCCCACTGATAACACTGACACATTCTATCAATAGTCTCAGAGAAGGAGAAACCCTCCACAGGAAGGATAAGAAACTGAACTCTCCTCTGAGTCTGAATCAGAAATCTGTGGGAAAAATAGCTTATATCTTTCCTGCATCTTCCTGTTCAGATTCAAAATCTTGAATCTCTTCGGGACAAGAGGTATCACTTTTCTTTTACCAGAAAATATTTTTTCAATAAGAAGCAATAGCCTGAATTAAACACTGATCCAGACCTAGTAAACTACTCCTATCCAAAAACATTTGAGGGGAGTAGACATCTGCTTATTTTATTTTTCTTTTTACAAGAAAAAAATGGGACCAGTTATATTACTAATGGCAGCAGCACTTTCCCCAGGGAGGGGCACAGCATTCTGACACAACAATGAAATCCTCCTTGTCCTCTCTCCCAGAACCAACATGAGGGGCTCTCCATTGTCCACTGAGGAGACCCCAACAGCCACAGAGGCTAACCCCTGGAACATTGTTGCTATAGGTGCTACACCAGAGGGATCTAGGATAAAAGATGAGTGGTCTTAGCTACAACAAATGGCCACAGAAGAGTCACCCACCTGCTGTTGTGCAAATTGTTAGCCTACTGTGGTGACAAAGGCTGCTCGCTTAATTTTTTTTTCTTTTTGTGGCTGGAAGAAGAACAGACCATGGGACCAGTAGTCTGTGCTATGGTCAAGCAAAAATTGTGCCTCTTTCCCAGGAAGACAAGCAACAAATGCCAGGAAAAAACTACCAGTATATAAAAGCTATTTTTTTACATTAAAACAATAAAAAGCACTTTAAAACAGTATGCCAGCCCCACAAAAGTAAAATAAATAAAACTCCACAGATAAAAATATTTTCAGCTACACAGGAAAAACAAGCACTCTGTTTAAAAGTATGCTACAATCTCATGTTGGCCCATTAAAACATAACACTCCTATCTTTAAAATAACTTTCCTGAAGAGGAAAGTGATAAAAACAGCAACACAAATAAGAATTTCCCCCCAAAGGGAACTTACCTGCTCAGCAAAGGAACAGCACAAACAAACCATCAATCCTTGAAAGCCTCTCAGAGGAGCATACTTTTTGGCGGCAGTAAAGCTCTGGGGGACTTTGCATCTAAACTTGTCTTTTAGACAACTCAGCTCAAGCTGCCTGACAATTTAGGTGCATGGAAGGTGACCTGAAGCTTTGGAAGCTGACCAGCAGTTATATCCTTAGCAAATTATAACTTGTATATCTAAGGCTACTGCAGCAGTGATGAAGATGATGAACATCTGAACATGTGGTTTTTCCTACATCTGCTAATACTCATTATTTCTACAACCTCTCACCATTATTTTTGCTTTTCTCCAGAAATCTTGACAGAAAAAGTTGAGAGGTATTGATTTTGTGAAAATGTTCTGCTGAAGTCAGTATATCACTGTACCAATATTTGCAATACAGTTTCATGATTTTCTTTTATTTTAATAAATGTATTTATGGTTTCATGGATGGATGTACCTGGTGGCAGGCAGCAATGCCAAGTTAAACATTTCTACTATCCACAACCCTGTGCCCTCATCCCATCTCCCAGTTATCTGGTTTTACCAGTCAGAAAAAAAGCTTCACCTTGGTTCAGAAAAAAAAAATCCACCAGTAATCTTGTTGTCTTCTGCCTGCATTAATAACTTCACTGTCCATACTCTGCACACTACCACATTGTTAACACACTACAAGGAAAAAAAATGAGAAAAGTTAGAGAAGAAGGCACAAGGGATTTAGGGATATGTAATCTTCTCCACTAGACAGGAGAATGCCTATATAGGGAGCAAGATTCTATATTCTGCAATGCCCTGCTTCATTAACTTCAAGATATTAGCCCATTGGCACGAAAGAAGCATCCAGTGCGATGCATTTTTGACAGGCTACATGTTAGAAGTTACACAGCTGCTGGGATGTAAGTACTGACTCATACCTATATCATAACAAAGTCTAAATGAAAAGTTTGTATTTAATGCAAATGAGACCTTATACTGTTACATGAACATACATGACCAGATGAAGGGGATAAGAAGAAGAAAGAATTTGAGAGAACTTATGACTGAGACATAAATCAGATCTTTATTGACAAGGATCTGATAATATTGTTTTGCATGCTTCTGCCAACTGTCTCTAGTAATATATAGATGCCTCAAGTGAAAGGGATTTAAAACAATTGAAGAAGAGCAAGGCTAAATTAATACAATGGTAGCAAATGAGATGTCAGGATGTAGACAGCACTTGGAATCAATTCAAACAAAAGTTTAAGTCATATAATCCCCTGAGGCTGAAATTTGAAGGGGTGTTAAAAGTGGCATTAGCTTTCTGCTTAAGTACGTTGTTGGTTCATAGGTGTGTACTAGGCTAATGGCCCTGGAGCCTTTACAAGCCTAGCCCATAGAAGTGCCCTGGCATCATGCCACCCGATGTTAGTTCCCAGTGCCTCTATCAAGTAGAGTCACTGGAGTGATCCCCGGCGTGAACTTTCTATTTCCCATCCACTCATCAGGATTTCTCTTGAAGAGGGCCAGTGAAGTGCTCTGCTTGACATGTATGGGAAGTCTATTCCAGAGCATGGGCAGTCTCTGGGTTATGAACCTGTCCCTCCAGAATGTTCTGTTGATTGTGGTAGCATGGACAGTCTCTGAGTTATGAACCTGTCCCTCCAGCATGTTCTGTTGATTGTGGTAATGAGGTTGAGGTCTCTGGAGTGTGTGGTGTGGAGGGATTGGGATTTCTTTAGATGTAACATTTCTAACAGAGCTGGGTCAGACATGGCTTTGTAAGTCAAGCAGAGATCGCCTCTTAGTAGACGATATGAGACAGAGAATAGCTGGAGTTTTTTGAGTTTGTCCATGTACGACGTGTTTAAGGCCTAGGATCCTCTTTGTGATGTACTTTTGCAGCCTTTCCCAGCTGTTGCATGTGTCTAGTGAGGTACATGCCAAATGGGGCATTATAGTCGATGATTAGCCTAATGAGGCAAGAGTAGAGAGAGATGATGACCTCTTTCTTCCTGGATGCAAAACCTTTGGTAATGAGATGTGTCACATAGAAGGACTTTCTGACCACAGTGGCAATGTGGTGGTCAAAGGAGTAGTTGCTGTCAACCTGTGTCCCCAGATCTCTTATAATGCCTTCAGTGTTCAGTGGGCTCTCATCAATGTGGTAATTAGTGGGAACTGAGTTTTTCTCAAAGGGGATGACAACGCATTTTTTTGCATTAAGCTTAAGGCCCTGGTTTCGACACAAGTCATTGGTCTCAGTGAAACCTTTCTGTAGGATGTCTACATCACTTGGGGAGTTAATAATGGCACTCAGATTGCAGTCATCTGTGAACTTCGTCAGCCAGACTCCCTGCATGTTGGCCTGGATGTCTGAGAAGTAGATGCCAAACAGGAGAGGACCCAGGACTGATCCTGTGGGACTCCACTCGTGACTGGTCGGCAGTCTGACTTGGATCCCACTACTTTCACACTATGGGTTCTATCTGTGAGCCAATTCGCAACCCACCTAGTGATATAGGGGTTGATGCCTAGTTTGTTGAGTTTATCAATAAATCCTGAGTGGGGAATGGTATTAAAGGCCTTGGCCAGATTGAGGTAGGCTGTATGACCTGCCTTGCCATCATCCGCAGCTCTGGTGACTGACTCAAAGAAGTCAACCAGGTTGAGCAGGCATGATCTACCTTTCACAAAACCAAATTGCATGTGATCTAGAGTTTGGAGATTCCCTATATCCTTGTTAATTAGGTCCATGACGATGCGCTCCATAGCCTTACATATCAGACTCATCAGGCTAATGGGGTGATAATTCCCAGGGCCTGTAGTCACTCCTCCTTTATGGAGAGGGTTGACTGTAGCAGTGCGCCATACTGTAGGGACAAAGCCTGAGGTGAGGCTGTGATTGAACAGGGCACTCAGATGTGGTGCCAGTTCACTTTGTAGTTCATGCAGAACACATCCATGGATATTGTCAAGTCACATGGAAGCTGTATTCTTGGCCTTGGACAATACAGCTTTAACCTGTGCTGCAGTAATGCTGGGTGCCTGGCATTCCTCCAGTATTGTGATTGGTCCTTTAGGGGGGGAGAGAGGGGTAAAGTTGGCACTGAATCTCTCGGCCAGTATGTTGGCAATATCTGTTGGCTCAGTATAGGAGGTACCATTGTGCAGTAACTCAGAGCAAACCTGGGTATTGCCGTGGAGATTTTTGATATAACTACAGAAGGCTTTATGGTTGTGTTTAGGGTCTGCCACAATTCTGTCTTCATAGCTGGCTTAAGAGCTTTTGATGAGGGATCTCAACTTTTTGTTGAGGCTAATAAAGGAGTTTTTCCATTCTTGGGACATCACATTTTTCTGCAACAATTTCTTCCTTCTTTTGTAGAGTTTATTAATGGCAGGAGACCACCAGATTGGCTTCCTTTTTTTGGAGGAGAGCGTCTTGGTTCTGTTGGGTATGGCTAGTTCCATGCATTTATGTACGTGTTCATACAGTGCATTGGTGTATGATTTGGCAGTCATACATCTATTTTCCGTTGACATGGGTGCCATGAAGTTAGCCATCTCTGTTTTTAGGAGACCAAAGTTAGCTCTGGAGAAGTTTTTCATGGTGGTTACATTTGTGGGGGAGTGTGGGTGAGATGTGGATTTCCATGGTGAGTAGTTTGTGGTCGGCTCTAACCAGGGAGGAATTGACTATTAGTATAGAGCAATGGCTGCCCATGTTAGTAATTACCAGGTCGAGGATGTTGCTTTCTCTAGTGGGGCTAAGAATGAGCTGGTCCAGGGCATTGAAATTGATGAATTCCAGGAAGCGTTGGGCCAATGTATTGGTGCATGAGTAGTTTTCCCAGTTGATGGAGGGGTAGTTGAAGTCACCTAGTATGAGAGTGTTGGGTTGGACCTTAATAGTTTCCAGGGTGCTTAGGAATGTGGAGTGAGAGTCTTGGGACATGGTTGGGGACCTATAGCAGGCTATAACCTGAATCACTGGCTTATCCAATGTTAGTTGTACTCAGATGCGTTATGCTGGGCTACTAGTCTGGAGTTGTGCATATCCTTTATGAATATGGAGACACCACCACCTTTGGAGCTTCGGTCCATGTTCTGGGACCGAAAGGTGTGGAATGCATTATAGCCTGGTAGTGCAGGGGTGCTTTCTGCTGCTTTAAACCAGGTCTCCAATACAGGACAAATGTCGATGTTCTCCATTTTGAGGAGTGCTTCGAGCAAGTGCAAATTGAGATTTAGACTTCTAGCACTGAGCAGCATGACCCTCAGATTGCATTTATTTATAGCGGTTACGGTGGTAATTTGGTCTTTGGAAAATTGCCTAGAAAAGGCACTACAGGTGTGGCAAGAGCCTTAGTCAGTATCCAGAAATCCAGGGGTGACAGATGCAGGCCATCTCTGGCAAAGCATTGAGGTTTGTCAATCATGTCATCCCAAGCAGACAGATACTGGATCCCCTTAGAATGACACAAGAAACTTAGCCAATTGTTGAAGTCAATCATTTTCTGCTTGTGCTGCGGTACAGTTGGGGAAAACATTGCCTATATTTATGTCAGTATTAGCAGACGTTAGGGATGAAGTGCAGAAGATTAAAAGACTAGGAAGTACAGCATTCAGAGTGCTGAAACAGTTTACTGGCAAGACAGCAGATAAAATAAAGCAAGGCTTGATTAGACACAGCAAGGGAACTAAAGATAAAAATGGGGGATATGCATGTCAGTTGCCAAGATAAGCCACTAAAGCTAGGAAATTTAGAATGTTTGCAGGGAAGTGTTTGCACATTTTTTACACTCCATCAAGGTTGCTAATTATGTTTTCTCAGGAAGATCCTATATGTTGCAGTGTTATGTAGGGGCATGTGGCCTTCCAGACGTTAAATATATATATATATATATATATATATATATGTATATAAATCAGAGTTACAACACACTTTTTGATATGTCAGAGCTAACAATTACAAGAAAAAATTGCAGTCTTGCAAAGATCAATGTCAAAACAAAGTGCTTGATCATACTGGGGAGTTTACAAAGTCACTGTTGCTTTAAGGATATGAAAACCATTTTTGTGCCAAAAAGTACAATGGCGGATTTAATTTTCTGTAGTTTTAAGGTATTCCTAAGCCCCAGTCTCCTTAATACCATGGATTTATTTATGCTGCTTCACTCAGATTTAATTTCTTTGGGCTGGAGTCACCCCCCCCCCAGCCAGTAACAAGTATGAGAGGAGTCACGGAAGGAGAACAAACCTAGGAAATCCCACTACTGCTTGCAGGACAGGCTTGCCAGGTTAACTCCATACTTGGTATGGCTGGATGCTTCTTGATCGAGGCTGGACAGGCAGAGGACTCTTGTGAAGAAACTCCATGTTTCCTTTAATAATATCTTCGTAAGTTCTGCCTAACATCTAGACTGATGCTCTGACAGCCCCTGGTCTCCAGTGGGAAGTCTGATGTCATGAAACACCACTAGTAATCACTGTATTCCTCTTTATGAGAGGAGGTGAATAGGTCATGCTTTGTTGCCCCCACCACCACCACCTGCAATAGGCATTCAAGCCACTAACAGAATTTGTGACACATAAATCACAGTTAGGACTTAATCCCTCAATGCCATCAGAGCTCACAGGATATGAAAAACTATCAGACATGAAAAAGTGAAGAGGCATTAGCTTGGCAAAAAAAGACAAATAAACATAAAAGCTTGACTACGACTCAGATAACCAGAGTTTGAGTGGTGTCTCTAGCAGAAGAGACAGGTGGGAAGGTGGAACTGAGCAGCTGATGTTGCCCATATTGGCAGGAGAGCGAGGTGGCTTTATTCAGCTGATCATCACCATGCCTGCAGAAGCTTGAACAGCAACAATATAGCCAGGACTAGATATGTAGCCTTGGTGCTGCCAAGATAGGGAATGTAGCCTCCATTAGCATATGCATGGTAGCATTAATGCATGGGGGAAGACATAGCACATTCCCACAGTGATAAGGGTATTCATTCCAGTCACCTAACAGTGGATCTAGCTGTCCATATTAATGACAGCTTCCCTGTGGATGCTTGGACAGATTGGGAGTGATGTAGCATTAGGTGAATTTAATGCTGGAGGGTAGGGCCAATAGTGATACTAGCTTCCTCCTATGAGCCCTTTAAATGTCAGTCAGAAGGGGTTCCTATCACATAGTCAAACTTGTACAAGTTCAAACCTTATATGGTTGAGACCATAAGTTCGAACTTGTACAAGTTCGAGCGTTTCAACGGAAATCTCTATAAGGGGAGGTTTCCGTTCTGTTGAATGAGGTGCAATCTCGGAGTTGGTATATTTAAATAGGGGGGGTGCAGGGGTGCTTGCTCCCTGCTTACAACAGTTTATTTTGTTTATCTTTCTTTTTTTTTTTTATTCATAGTCGAAGTTTTGTAACTTCGAACGTAATGGTTCATACATTTCGTGTTCGAAGTTATAAAACTTCGACTATGTGATATAGATCCGTGAAAAGTACCTGTGATGGGGAACTTGTAAACCACTAAGTGTGTTGTAGGTTGTAAGGAAGGTTAATGGTCCATAGATGGCAAAAGTCAAGTAACAGCATGCCTGTGTTCCTTCCAATCAGCTGTCACCTAAATCTGTAGCCATGATGTCACTGATAAGGAATGAATGGGCTGGCATTCATTGGAAGAAGGCTAATAGTAAATACACCAACTCTACAGTCGCTAAGGCAGCAGTATGTAGGACGTGCAAATCTAAAACTGAATTGACTATTGTTGCAGTTGTGGATGTTGTAGATGAAGTGAAAAACAGGGAACACAGAACTGCAAATGAATAATCCTGGCATAACTTTTTTATTTAGATGGACACCACTGTATACTTTTAATGAATTGTTGAAGCATAACATGCAAGCATACAAATAAAATTGTTATGCAGAGTAATAGGTGCATTCAAGTGATTAATATGTATATATTCTGTCAGTCTATAATCAAACAGCATTAAGGATTTTATGGCTATGGTCAGTTGCCCAAACTGAAAGAAAAGAAATGAAGAACCTGTGGAATGAAGCCTTTTGCCAGTAAAAAAAGAATGCTGCTTTACAACTCAAATGACAGTGTTTGGCTATTTCCAGTCAGAAGTATGACATTAATAGACAAACATTCATAAAATATATATGCATATATTTTTAGATAGATACAGATATAGATCTTTAGGTTTATGCTCTATTTAGGGTTTGCATCAATGCTAAAGGCTATTTACAATAAGATATGTCTCTAATATTTGATCAGGTTGCCTTAAAGAATGGATCCATGAATGATTAGGATGGCACAGTGGTGCAGTGGTTTGCATTGTCACCTCACAGCAAGAAGTTCTCTGGTTTGATTCGCGGCTGGGGTGCCTTCAGTGCAGAGTCTGCATGTCCTCCCTGCATTTGTGTGGATTTCCTCTGGGTGCTCCAGTTTCCTCTCATATTACAAAGACAAGGATCTAGAGCATTTCTCCCCAGGTCTCTGCTGAAAATTGACTTATTCTAAGTCAGACTTTCCCAGTAAACAAATGTTAAATAAAATAATTATATACATCTCAGCTATGAATGAAGTAACTGTTTGATTATAAATGAACAAGAAATATGACTGTGCATCGTCTCTAGTTTCCTGAGAAGTTGTTTAAAGTGGAAATCATTGTAAGGTTAGACTAGACTGCACATGGAAGTATATTTCTAGATGATTCTTAGCTTGTAAATAAGTAGAGATTATAGAATGTATTATATCTTGCCTCCTAAACTCTCACATCCAAATCATTTATTCAGACTTCTTTATCTGGTATTGTAACATGAAAAAAATACACTGCATTGTTGTAGCATCTTAATATGTTTAGATTTTTCTAAATGTCCTGAATGGCCAATATGATTATATGATCATAGGATCATAGAAAATTACTAGGCTTTCAACCCGGAGGTCATTTTAAGCCTAGCCGTTTTATACCAATGTAATACCATAGAAATGCTAATCAATAACCAAGTTTGAATGTAGTGATGACTGCCCATGTCCAGGAGGGTTGTGGGTTGCTATCCCTGGTAAGAATTTATGGTGACCCATCCACTCGTCCAGGTTCCTCTTGAACAGTGTCATAGAAGTGCTCTGTTTCATGTGAATTGGTAGCCTGTTCCAAAGACATGGCAGTCGCTGGGAGATAAATCTGCCCTCCAGCATGTCCTATTTAAGTCACAGGTCATATTTAGGTCCCTGGAATGGGTAGCCCTAGTCCTGTTTGATTTATGGATATGCAGCAAGTTCATTAGGTTTGGATATTGGATTGCTTTGTAGGCCAGGCATAAGTTTCCCCTAAGAAGTCTATACAATAGGAGTATAGTGACAGGGACTTTAGTAAGTCTGTGTAAGGCATATGCTGGAGCCCCTTGATCTTCTCTGTTAGAACCTCTGAGGTCTCCCCAATTGCTGCAGGTGGTTTGTACGGTACATGCCGAATGGGGCGTTATACTCAATTATGGGCCAGATAAGTACCGAGTATAGAGGGATTATAACCTCTTTTGCTCTTGAGGTGATGCCTTTGATAATCAAGTGTGCTATGTAGAAAGGTTTCCTTACTACAGTAGACACATGGTGGTCAAAGTTAAGGTCGCAGTCAACTTGCGATCTCAGGTCCCTTACCATACTGTGAGTACTTAGGGTATTGTTGATTTGATAGTGTGACAGGACATTGTTTATGCTGAAGGGAATGATGATGTATTTCTTCAGTTTCAGACCATGACTAATACATGAGTCTTTGGTCTGCATGAGACCTTCCTGGAGTATACTGACATCATTTGGGGTTCAATGACTGCACCTAATTTACAGGAGCGGCTCGTGCTATTGGACTGCTGGACTGCAGCCCTCCCACCTAGAAAATACAAAAGAAAAATCTTTAAAACTGGAAAACAAAAACAGAAAAAAAATTCACGAGTCCTAACTCCTCTGCGCATGCGCAGAGGCATTAGAAGAACTCAGACTGCCTTTATCAGCAGTCCGGATAGAGACAAAGAGGTACCTAGCAATCATTGCTGTGAGATACCCAGGAATCTGTGCAGTGATGACCGCACAGAAGAGGAGCTCCAGACTGCTTCGGCTGCAGGCAGAACCAATGAGGGGTGAGTTGCTGCTGCTCTCGCGGGACTTTCATTGCGCGGGCTTGGCTTCATTCATGGATTACTGCTTCAGGTAGGTGTTTGGTCACTCTCTGGATTGTGGGCTTTGCTTCGTTCATGAAATGGATAGGTGAAGGCTTCATCACTAGGACATTTATTTACAGCAGGTAGGTGAAGTAAGTGTGTGTGTGTGTGTGTGTGTGTGTGTGTGTAAAATGTCCCAGTTACTACATACTGGTGGCTAGAGAGAACAAATGGCAGTGGGTAGAGATTCTCAGGCTTGAACCCTGTACCTTGGGTTCAGGTGGCAAGAACCTGAATTCCCTATCCACCACCATTTCTAAAAAAAAAATTTCCAGATTTTTGCCTCATATTTGTTCTGTTCCTCATAAAATCTGTGGTTTCTGTATCTACATTTTTTCTTGCAAAGTCTGTAGTGCAGTGGTGCACTGGTAGCATTGCTGCCTGACAGCTACAGGTTCTCTGGTTTGATTCTTGGCTGAGGTGCCTTCTGTGTGGTGTCTGCATGTCCTCCCATCTTACAAAGATGTGTCTGGCATTTCTCTCTGCTGAAAATTGTCTTTTGTTCCAAGTCAGACTAGTTTCCTGGTTAAATGTTTAAAAATAACAGGCATTTGAATTTCAGACTTCATATTCTTCAGAAAGTACATGGTAACACAAAACTTTTCTAGCAGTTGTTTAAGTTTATAACATGGATATTTTAAATTTGTCCCTATTTTTGGGACTGTATTCCCCCATTATTGGCTGTGTCCAGGTATTTTGTGCTAAGGTTGAGAGTTATCTATGGTGAGAACTGAATTCATTGAATGTTTGGGGGCTGAATTTCCCCCCATTACTGGCTTTGTCCACATGTTTTTTGCTAAGAGGTTGAGACTATAGTGAGAACTGAATTTCCTGAATATGTTTGGGGGCTGTATTCCCCCCATTATTGGCTTTGTTCAGGTGTTTTGTGCCAAGAGGTTGACAGCTATGGTGAGAACTGAATTCACTAAATGGTAGCTATTTAAGTTTGTCTTCCTCTCTTTCACAAAACAGCTGATTTGGCATAGTGGTATGTTTCTCTGACTGTTTTGCACAGGGTCCCCTGAGTTAAAGACGTGGCAGTGAAATGTATGGTGGTAACACAGCATTTTATTCTAGCAACTTTCCAACATTATACAAGCAATGTTTAAAATGTGTCCCTGGTTTTTGGGCTTTTGTCCCCCCCCCCAAATAAATTTCGGCTTTTTCCAGATTTCTTGTGCTGCAAAGTTCAGAGATACAACTGTGTGTTGAGTAGATTTTACAAGGAGCTGAGAGCTGCAGGGGAACAAAACTTTAGTTCTGCTTATTCTGAGTTTGCTTGCACTGTTAATAGCACAACAGGTAGTGTACTTGCTTTTGATGCAGAAGGCTGTGGGTTCTACTCCCACCGTAGATAGATGCATTGCTGATACTGTATTGTGTTGTAAAGTGGGTGGATGCTGCAGTCCTTTTTGGCAAAGATACCTAGAGTAGTAACTATGAACCTGTTATCAGTTTGCCATACAGTCCCTATTGCGATATTACTAGCTTATCATTTTTTTTAATGCATGCAACATAGGCAATTTATTCCTCAAAGGCAACAGGCACTTTATTTGTAGATGAATAAACAATGACATATAAAGTTGTTTGCTAGCAGCAACCTCTTCATTGTTACAGATTTCTTTAATGTGGAATTATTTAGATGACTTTTACTACTTCAGAGATTGTGCATATTTACTGATACTGGTGGACTGTAGAAGGTTGAGTAGACTTTTATGATAGAAATGTTCTGAAATGGGTAGTTTTGACATTGGTGCATGCATTTTGTTTCATTGTTTACTGGAAAAATGTTCAAAACAATAAATTTAAGGTGCCATCTAACAACTGTACTGTATTGTACAAGGAATATAATTTAGTACAATCAGGAAGGTGTATCAAAGAACACATGTATGTTTCATGTGCAAGGGGCCTGTGATTTGAAAACAGCCCGAAGTTCATCTTTATCTGCCACTGGCAAAATGTATTTTCTTTGAATGTGGGTTTCAATGCTGTTTCATTGAATGTGAGTTTCAAGGGCAGAGAAGTTTTTAATGCTAAGCCTGTTTTCATTGTGAGACTGCATTGCTTTAGCAGATGTCTTAGTGTTTGTGCTGTAAAATGCAAAATAAAACTTTCAAATGAAATCCAAATCATCATAGAAGTAAAGCAGTATGCACATTAGTGTTTATGGTAAATGGAGTGAAATAGCCAAGTAATGGATCACTGGAATGGCTGCAGGGGGAAGGGCTCCATTCGACCATGATTTTGTGAGGGGGAAGGTCGGCAAACTCAAAGACAGCCCCAGCTGAACTATACCTCCCAAGTGTCCAGATTTTCACAGAATGAATAGATTTTTGCTTCTTATTTTTGGTGTGTTCCTCATAAAATGTGTGGTTTTCTGGAAAATCATTTAGGAATTAAGTCACTAAATAATGACACACTGAGTTTCAGACTTCATAACCTTCAGAAAAATGCATGCTAAAGTAAGACCTGTTATTCTATCAACTGTCTCAGTTTATACAAGAGCATTTTTAGTACTGTTTATATGTTCCCCCAATATATTTGGCCTTGTCCAGATTTATTGCATTAACAGGTTGAGAGGTACATGCAAATAAATTGCTTTATAGAATTAGGCATAGCCAAACCTCTCAACTGTCCCCTAATTTGGCTCAAAATGTTGCTCTTCCCCTAATAATCCCTCCGCAAAACAACAATTTTAGAAAAAAACATGGAGGGTTTACAATTAAGAAATAACTGCAATAATCAGAGTTATAGATTTCAGAAATGCATGTAGATTCTTTTATTTTGTCAGCTGCTCAAGTTAGCAGTACTAATATTTAAAAAAAGTGTCCCTTCTTTGACAGGTTCCCAGCTGTATTGTGCGGCTATTTTATATTTTTGCATCACATTTTTGGTCCATTTTTCATAAAATTGTGTTTTTTTTGGAAAATTAGTGGTAAATCATTAAAGACTGAAGTTAGAAAATAATGACAGACATCTGAGTTTCAGATTTTATATCCTTCAGAAAATTCATACTAATGCAAGACCTACTATTCTATTATCTTTCTAAGTTTATAAGAGCAATATTTAAAACTTGTCCTTATTTTTGGGCCTTTGTCCCACTTCTATGTATGGCTTTGCCCAGATTTCTTGCTCTGAGGGTGAGAGGTATGACAAATGTCTCAGGGCCATCACCGTTGGCCAGAGACATTTCAAATTGTGACATACTTGTTGCACCCCACTCCTCCATGTAGTGACTCTGGATGTGTCCAAGCAAGGCAGGAGCAGTTATGCAGTGTAAATGTGCAGGGTATCCCCCCATCCAAGGTAGACACAAGTACTACAGTGGCTTTTCATCTGTTCTTGATTTTGCATAATGGTCTGGTTTCTGTCACATTTTTGTACTGTTGATTTATGCTTATTACTCAAAGTGCCTGTTGCTCTGTGTTTTAAGTAGCAATGCTTTAATGACCATCAGGTAAGCTTGTCTGAGATCATAACATGCAAGTAAGCTTTAATAAGCATACTGTTAAAGAATTGCCAACATTGAAGCCTTTCTGTTGTTGCCATGTAGAGAATACTTAACTAGATAATGTATAAGCGTTGGGTATTGAAATGCATATGACAGTATTTGTAATAAAGGACAGGATTACATTATTTTAAGAAGCTCATTACACTTGTTGGAGACTTCCGGTGATCTCTGAGGGCTTTTCCCGTAAACTAAACAGAATGCCATTCATGTGTGGTCTATAACCTGTACAGTAATCCTTCAAGCAATGTATCTTGAGCTTATTTCTTGTTTGCTTTTCATTTTTACTTTGATCATGTTTTCCCCATGAAACAAGTAGATAGTTGTCAGGCAGCAGGTCTTTTTTGGATAAGAAACATTTTTACAAGTGGGGGCATCACAGAGATTGCTACTTTCAGCATGTTACTTGGTACTTTAATAAAGCTGAATATAAATTATAATTAGAACTGCAGTGCAACGAGAAGCGGTTTGAGCTGAGTGCTGCTTGTTTTTCTTATACTTGATTTTGACTGGCATTCCAGTAATGTATTTAAAAAGTAATTTATCTTTTCATGCCTCACAACCTTTATGTTTCCATCTAGATATTAAATAAGCTGTCATGCAGCCAATGCACTGAAATATTTTTATTCTTTTACACTTCATTTGTCTTGATTGAACTCTCATAATGAGGGTTTGGCACCCAGGGCAGCATATTTAATTAAAGTTAGTTTTTGTGGTTTTGAGCATAGCTCCTCCCCTTTTTAGTTGGCTGCACCCCTTCCCATTGACCCCACCCATTCAGCTATCTCCTGCAGCCCCCCTTTGATTTGAAGTCACCAGCCACCACTGCCTAATTTGCAGTCATCTGAAAACTTTTTCAGCCACAACCCCTTAGTTTTGACCTGAACGTCTGAGAAGTATATACCAAACAATAGGGGAGGCACTGACCCATGTTGCACCCCACTGGTAGCAGGTCTGCTGACCTATATGGAGTTGCCCACTTTGATAATGTGTGTCTGGTTTATGAGCCAGCTGGTAACCCATCTTGTAATGAAAGGGTTTACATTCAGTTTGCTAAGTTTATTGGTAATGCCTGAATGTGGGATTGTGTTGAAAGCCTTTGCCAAGTCGAGGTATGCTGTGTGCACAGATCTTCCCTCGTCAATGGCCCTGGTCACATTTTCAAAGAAATCCAACAGATTTAACAGCCAGGATCTGACCTTGATGAAGCCGAACTGGGTAGGATCCAGTGTTTGAAGGTCATCTATGCCTTTATTTAAGAGATCCATAATGATATGTTCCATGGCCTTACAGATGTGGCTGGTCAGGCTTATGGGTCTGTAATTCCCCAGGTCTGTTGCTAGGCCACCTTTGTGGCCTATTTGAACATTTTTTCAAATAATGTCTAACTCTAAAACAGTTTATTTTCCTTACCTTGACTGTCAGGATGCATTGCATTCAGGGATAAAATCTAGAGTTTACTCCCTGAGCATTTGTTTAGCTTACTAGAATATTTTTGCATTGTTTTTTTTTCTCTAAATATAATAATGTTTCTGTCAAAAACAAATCCACTGTATTCTGAAGTCTGATCCTCACTAGATCACTGCTGAATTTCTGGTGGCCATATGAACTCAAACTACATTATTAAAGAACTAGATGAATACACTAAATGTAAATATGTGCATAGGCTAATGATAGTCAGGCATTACTAAGGTCAGTAAAATATGACCCTCACAATCTTACAAACCTAGATTTTAACTTCCGCTGTGGAATTTTCCTCAGAGTGTCAGATAGGCAAGCAGATGTTGCACGTTAACTTCTGAAAAAAAAATATCATGGAACATTTGTCTCATAACATACAAGAAGTTATGCAGCTATTCTTATAAATTAGTCAGGATTCATAAATCTCATATGGTGGCACTCTGATGAATCTCTTTCCCAGGAATGTCACAATTAATAAGCAGAACAGAGTTGAAGTTTTATAATAATACCTATTTAAAAATCATTTAGCAACAGTCAGAATAATAAATCTTCATTTATCAAGAGTCATTTGGATACTCAGAATGGTCAGAAATGGTCCTGTCTCCTTCCACCTTTCTAGAATGTCCTGGAATGCAAAATGTAATGAAAGGATACTAAACAGATATACCTCTTCCTGTAGCAACTCTGCCTGCAAATAATTTTCTAAATGTTGTTCTTAATAGATATGTGACTTATCAACTAAAAGAACATTTTTAAAGTATTATATGCCCATGAAAAGAAATTTTGTTTAAATGGCTCTAGGGTATCTGTGTGAATAATTACTACACATTTCAATCAGAAAAACTGAAATAGGGCTCCCATTCTACAGGCATTACAATCAAAAATGATTAACATACTTTGTTACTTTGAAAACTGTACACAAAACAAACACACACACACACACACACACACACACACACACACACACACACACACACACACACACACACACACACACACACACACACTCATATAGATATATTGATAGCCTCTTATCTGTTTCTTGATTTGAAACCACAAGGGCTGATACAAAATTGAGCAACACATGTCCCCAGCTCTTCTCAAACAAAAAAACAGAATTCATCTTTCTCTTCCTTCCAGCGCAACACTCTGCAAGGTATAAAATGTTCCCAGACTGATTCTTAATAACTGGACATCGGTTTCTAAAGTTCAGCACTATAAACAGCTCTGAATTATTGCATTCATATAGTTAGCACTCTTAAAAAATGTGGTGCGTACCTCTCAACTGTCCAGATTTTCACAAAATGTCCAGATTTTTTGCCTCATATTTTTGGTCTGTTCCTCATAAAATTTATGTTTTTTTTGGCATATCACTGAGGACTGAAGTCACTAAATTATGACATACATTTCAGTTTCAGAATTTCTAGCCTTCAGAAAGCATGTTACATAAAACTTATTATTCTTGCAACTTTCTAAGTTTATAAGAGTAATATTTTAAATATGTCCCTATTTTTGGACATCTGTCCCCCTTTACTTTAGATTTTGTCCAAATTTCTTGTGTTAAGAGGTTGAGAGTTATGATGCATGTTGAAAAACAATGGGGGTGATTCAATAAACCTTACACAGAGCCAAATTCCATGTAGGAATAGTGGTAAGGCTCGAACACAGAACATGGCTGTTGAGCAATCCAGGAAACAAGGCTCGGGGCATGCACGAGCATCCTGAACTGTTTGGACATGGAGGTGTCCACAGAATGCAAATCACCTCATCTGCTGTTAAAAACCATGCAGATGAGGTGATTTTGTGATCCAGGAAGCATAAAGGCACCCATGTAGGTGCCGTGTAAGGCAGCAAAATGTACGCAGTTACTAACTGTGTACAGTAGGATAGAATTTAAACAAGGGCTGCAAGAGCTCAGATATAGGGTTGTATAATGTGCAGTAGCCATGCAAATGGCCAAAACTATGGCCAGTGATGTAAAACAGTATTGCAATATATAAAAAAAAAAAAACTTTTTTTTATCATGTATGCCACGTTTAAGCAACGTGCAAACATGCTAGTTTGCAAAAAAATAAAATAAAATAACATTGTAAAAATATGACATTTAAAGCTATATTGAATTTTCCCATTATACTGGCCAACATGCAGAGTGATACAATGGCAGGTTATAGTGTGTTGCTAAGGACATAGGCTCTGGTGTAGTGCAGTCGCTAGGGTATATGCAATTAGGTGTATGTAAATGAGATAAGTTTATTGAATAGCAAAATAGGCCACTGCGTCTGCAAGTAGTAACTGTGTAAGGGCTAGAACCATGGTAGTGTAGGCAGAAGAGACAGCTGACATAAAAAGGAGGTGTATCACAGTATAGCTAAGCAGAGGAGGCATGCCAGGATGGCTCAGCTATACTGAGACCTGCTGCGTGTGTTTTAGCTGGTTAAAGGAAAGTTAAGCATGCTCGTCTACAGGGAGGGTCAAATCTGCTGAGCAATGTTTACACTGGAGCCGCGGGTTTGCGTGGCACGAGGCTTAGAAGTGGAGGAAATTGAAAAAAATAAATAAATAAAAGGAAATAGTTTAGAAAAAACAATCAGCTATAAATGACTAATAAGCCCTCTGCCACTCACAGTGGCCCATCCAAATCCCTCAATAATATAGCTGGCAGGTGGAATGTATCATAGTCAGCCAATCACACAGGCTGCATCTGCAGCACACCAGTATAAAGTATGCAGACTCCCTTCAATCTGATTTTTACCACATACTCTGCACTACTGGAATACACACTCGGGAATTTTAACTGATAGGGGCTCAGTGGTGATGATGATGATGATGCTGACAACCGGCTCATAGTGAGGAGAAGAAGAGTGTTCAGACCCAGGATAACCTTTCAAGGGCTATATGAGCTGGAGATAGTAGAGCGCTACAGGGTGGACAGGGACATACTACAGGAACTCACCAAGCTCTGCTGCCCTCACCTCAGACCCAGAGCCAATAGAGGGGAACCCATCCCAGTGGAAACAAAGGTATGTGTAGCCTTAAGAATACTAGCTGCAGGTACATTCTAAAGACATGCTGGGAACATCATGGGGGTCTCACAGACATCCACATCCAGCGTACTCCACCAGTTCCTGGATGTCATGCTAACACATGCCAGTGAGCACATTTATTTCCTCAACATCCCTGAAGAGACAACCACCAATATGTGTCTCTTCCACCATGTAAAACACTACCCAGAGGTACTGGATGCCATAGCCTGCACTCATATACATATCAAAGCACCATCCAGTGAGGAGGGAAGAGACTATGTCAACCACAAGGGGTATCACTCCATCAACTGCCAGGTTGTGTGCAATGCCCAGGGCATAATCATCAATGTGTGTGCTTTCAGCCCTGGCAGTTATCACAACTCCCACATCTGGCATGCATTACAGCTGTACCAGGCATTTGCCGGGGGGGGGGACATCGCGTATGGCCATCTAGTGGGGGATGCTGGTTATGCACTGGAACCATGGATGATGACACCCATCAGAAATGCACACACACCCATTGAAGAACACCATAATGAGGCACACGCACAAACTAGAAACATTGTAGAACGTGTATTTGGGCTGCTCAAGTCACGGTTCCGCTGCCTTGACATATCTGGTGGAGCCCTACAGTACTCTCCAGCCACATGTGCACACATGTTCATAGTGTCTGCCATGTCTACACAATATGATCCTGTGGAAACAACTGCAGCAGGAACATCACAGGGAAGGGGCACACAGCCCCCCACCATTGCCAAGGTCCCCACAGGCACAGGGGGACTCGGAGGAGGAACCCCCTGAGCCTGTCCCTGTAGGCAGACGTAGGGGTGCCCAGTACACCCTGGCCTTGGCAAAGAGGTAATGCATAGCACATACACTGACACCCTAGGGACCCAGGGACTGACACCTCACTCTGATTCGCACACACAGTAAAAAGGATGCCGCACACATCACACTACCTGTACTTTACCATGTATAGGCTGTGTACTGAATGCATCCAACAGTCATCCCTGAAGCACTGTCCTCACAACTGCTGCAGGCACAAGGTAAGTCACTCTTCTTAACAACAAATGAAAGGAGTAGTAGACTGTGGTAGCATATCTATGGTATTGCTGCATGTATGCAAGGGAATGGAGTGGGCTACCGGGATAGCAGCTACAAGTCTTGCAGCTACATTAAGTCTCTGAAGGGTAAGAAGTCTGAAACTCAAAGGTCTGTCATTACTTTCTAACTTTGGTCTTTAATGATATGCCAGTATTTTTTAAGACAGCCACAATACTATGATAAATAGACCCAAAATATGAGGCAAACATCTGGACGGTCTGTGAAAATGTGTACAGTTAAGAGGTATGCTCCCCTCCACCCAACACACCCGTGTTCCCATAGAAATGCATTAACATTTATGTTTGTAGGGTAATAGCAGCAGACCACACATTCCCACGGCTGTCCCAATCAACTTGCTAACTTGATCCATATCCACAATATGCAGGGGTCAATGTGCTATGTATGTGCATGGTTATTACTGCCAGGAAGTAGACAGCACTTACTGTTAGCTGCTGTGCCTTAATGGTCTAAGTACAGTACTTTGGTTGACAAGGTCCATGGTTTGAGGCTGGCCATACCAACTGCTTTGCAAGTCAGCTACACTTATGGTAGGAGTTGTACACACTGTCCAGAAGTCAATATTTGTTGCTGCAGGAAAGCTGGACAATGGTGGGACAGGGGCCACACATATGGACAGTACACATCTCGGAGTAACCTACACAGTGCCTAGTAGAACAGCAGGTTGTGACAAGCCATTGTAGTGCCAGGTTATAAATGGCTGCCACGTTACTGTGTCAGCACTGACAACAAGTCAGTGGGCACCATCCATACCCCTAGAATGACAGGGTGTCACAGAATGTCCACACGCATGCCTCATATCTTTTCTGCTTGTCCTAACATTGCATTTGCCTGCCAAACTATTTGCAAAACAACAAATTTTGATGTGAAAACATCAATGACAGATAGTTGAGAAGCAGATGTCATGCCCATAACAAAATGCAAGCTAATACAAAACCATTCTACCAACTGTCTATGTTTGGAAGAGCAATATTAACACCCTGTCCCCATGTCTGGGCCTGTGTCTGACTGGTATATATGGGCTTGTCCAGATGTCGGTCTGTAACAGCTTGACAGCTATGGCCAACATGTAGCCTTATAACATTGGAACACAAACCATCTGAGGACCACAGCAGATACAGGCGTGCAATGATGGACAACCTGTTAAACAGGTACAGTCAGAGGTGTGAAGTCCGTAACCCTGTGTGTGATGTTATGACTTCTACTCCACTCACACCATAATTACAAATACATAGCAGCAACTGTGGACAAAGCCTGTGACTGGACTACAGAAGGACAAATAGACACATATAAGGGAAAGGGGAACCAATGGCCAAACAAACGGAGAATGTGCACACCAGAAAAATTCGTGCAGCAACATAGGTTCCTCTGCAGTGTATGGAGTCAGTAAACAAATGTCTGTCAGCGGTTCATTGCATTACTCTATACTGGTCTGCCACTGACATACCCAGAAATCACAGTGCTATGTAGAATATACCACACATTATGGAAAACTCTGCTCAGTCCAGTGCACTCTTTACCCACACCAGGTTACGGCTCAGTTAATAAGGCTAGCACACAGCCAGGAGATCCTCACCCAGTATATCACAGAGGTGGTGAACCGTTTACACAGGTGCATCAGCCAATCAGCTGTAGCACACAAAATCCTGGACAGGAGAACAGCTAGCTCTGGAATAGAGTCCCACTCTTACTATTGAAGGTCATGCTGGGCATGCTCCTACACTTCGCGAATTACAGCCCATGTGTAAACCCACATCTGACTATACAACTGTATTGTCCATATATGTCTTTGCATACAGAGAGCTATGTACATCTTAACTGTCTCTCTCAAACCCATCAAACAGGATTACCTTCATTTATCTCTAGGTGGCACATATGTGACATCTGCATCTGTTGAGTGTGATAGACATACATATATATAGGTAACATATACAAATATATCAATTATAGACAGGCAGAGACAGTGGAGGAGAGAGAGAGAGAGAGAGACAGAGACAGATAGAGAGAGACAGAGAGACAGAGAGACAGAGAGAGAGAGAGAGAGAGAGAGAGAGAGAGAGAGAGAGAGAGACACCCTGAAAGGCAGAGTGATGTCCTGCTGCAGACATTTGCACACCAATTGTAACCAGGAGCATGTACTAGTACGAAGATGAGTTCCATTGTGTAATAGTAGTGAGGTAGGGGTTGTAATCTCACATCACCTGCCGTGTGTGTGTGTGTAGGTTAAAGCATTTTGAGGTCTTTTCCACCCAGTAAAGCTCCCATTGCCCTACTTTACAAGGCCTGATTATGTCATTCACCTTAGAAGCACCTTTGGACACTCTTCAGCCATATAACCTCTGTTGTGCATGCGATATGTATGTAGCACTATAGTACATACAACTAGAAAGGTAGGGATTCTAATCTCAGCACTGGCAACTGTGTGTGTTTCTGGGTAAAAGCATTTTGAGGCCTTTTCAACCCAACCCTTGATGTATGGGTGTCATGTGGATGCTCTGTTCTAGGTGTTTGGGAGGTATGTTAGGTCTGTATCAGGTAGCTGGACATACTGCTACATGTGTAGTAGGCTGCAACTGCTGCATTCTGGCCAGGAGTCAGACTAGGGTTTGTGAAGACATAGGGGGACAGCAAGCTGTTACTGTCAGTCAGGGAGAGGTGTCAGCTGTTCTACCACAGCATGGCCTGGGTGAGGTACTTATAACAGTCCAGGTGAAGCATGTGCCTCTGATACATATGTTACATAATAGTGCCATCCAGAGAGTGGTAGGCAACATTCAGAACACATATTCATAATTGTGAAATATATCCCACCCTGCAAGCCTTTAATGTGCTACTGTGGGTGGCAGTGATTTCAGTGGGAGCAACCAGTTTTGCTAGATATTGCATGGCTCAGTTATTCCTATGTTGTATTGACATGTATGTAGTTGTGCCACAGACTGGGCTGTGGGCCAAGATTGTGGGTGTTCAGATATGACACATGCTAGGAATGTGACAGATAAATTATATGTATGTATATATATATATATATATATATATATATATATATATATATATATATATATAATATATTATATATATCATAATCATATATTATCATATTATCATCATATATATATATAATATGACATTTCTAATAATAGATTATATTATGTCAGGTGTATTTGTAAGACATATGTGCATGCATTCAGTGTGCTACACGTGATTGGCATGGACATGTGTGTTCATATGGGTATGACACGTGACACTGAGCTGTCTCTCATGGTTTGTAACCCCACTGTGCACTACATTGCCAGTATGTCAGCACACATAATAGGTTTTATGACAACCCTGCCATAAGTAGGGGGGAGAACTGTGTTCCTTCAGCAACTGTCTGTGCAGTTGTCAGCTGTACCTGATATTGTAGGCCTCCTGTACATCTAGCAGCAGCATTTATTTGTTTGTGTACTGGTTTGTTGTCTGCATCAGAGGCCCAAGTTAAGGTTGCTCCTTTTCAAATGCCCAAACTGGGACATTTTTGGTATAAACATCAGATTTTGCAGGCCAAAACATACCCATGGCCAATACAAAGGACATAACTTTACTTTTTTATCTAAATAAAAGCTTCTTCTTGTAGCATTTTAGTTGCTTATTCTGTTCCTGATAACATTTAGGTGTTTCAGATACAGAATAACTGTTTTATGCAAGTATTACACAACATATAAGGATAACTTTTGTCCTAATCTCTGAGGACATTAGCCATTTTGTTAATTTTTTTGCAGGACACAACTGGGCAAAGAGGGACTGTCCCCCACAAAGTGGGACAGGTGGTAACCCTAGAAAATGTACACTGTGATTTGTCCCAGTAAATAAAGGAGTAGTGTGTCACTGGCAGTCAGGAAATGATTGTAAAAACGAGTTGTTCTCCAGACCTCAGTTGGCCTACTGGTGTAATGCACTATGTTGGAGTTGACAAGGTCCTGGGTGCAATATTTGGCAGCAGTATCTTTTTTCCCTAATGTTACATCACTGAACTGCATGATATATTTAGAAAAAATGCATTAATTCCCCAGAGCTGAGTTGATGTAGTGGTGTGCTTCTCTGACTGTAGTTTAGAAGGGCCTAGGTTCAATACCTGTCAGTGGTGTCCTTTTTTCCCTACTGTTACATGACTACTGCATGATACATTTACAAAAGCAGTACAAATTCCCCAGACCTGGTTTGGCCTAGTGGTGCTTTGCTTTGACTTTGGTGCACAGGGTCCTGGATTCAATAATTGGCAGTGGTGTCTTTTTTCCCTGATGTTACATGACTGTACTGGATGATATATTTCCAAAAGCAGTCCTAATTCCCCACAGCTAATTTGGCCTAGTGGTGTGTTGCTCTGACTCCAGTGCACAGGGTCCTGGGTTCAATATGTAGCAGTGGTGTCTTTTTCCCTAATGTTACATGACTGTGCTGCATGATATATTTCCAAAAGCAGTACTAATTCCCCTGAGCTGATTTGGCCTAGTGGTACATTGCTCTGACTCTAGTCCAGGGTCCTGGGTTTGAGACTTGCCAGGGCTGGTTATTTTGTTGCTGAGCAGAACAGTGCCTGAGTGAGATAGTGATTAAAGCAGTTTTAAGTGGGTTTGCATGGTTTTGCGCGATGCCAAGCTGTGCTTAGGTCCGCGTGCTAAGTGTCACTTATCCCCGCTTACACCCACGCTATTTCCAAAAAAAGAAAAGAAAAAAGGGGTGATAGGAAAGTGGTGAAATGGGGGCAAGCAGGGAGAAAAACATTATGAAAGACAGCTAAGTATGTGCAGGGCTGGTGTAGGAAAGGACCATAGCTCTCCATTTCTTGTGCAGCAACAGCTGTGCATGATGCAGACAATTTGGAATTTAGAGCCTCACACCCCACAAGGAGGGGTGTGGGTGACATTTGTTGATTAATTCATAGGGAAATTGATTAATATCAGTGTACACAGGGGTGAAATGGAGAACTATGTATGGGACGACATTTTTTGGGGGGACAGATGCTCTTTTTTATAAGGTGAGAGTGGGATGCCGGGGAAGGTTGGTAAGTACATTTGGAGAAGTAAGTTGGGTAGGAGAGGTTGCTTTTGCAGACAGACAAGACAGACAAGACAGTGCACAGGGGTGGTGTATGACACATGAGGGGGGTAAACACCTTGGATGGGGAGGGTGGTTGTGAATTGGAGGACCAAGTAACTCCAGATGGAAACAGTGGGATGGAGGTCACCACCCATGGGCAGTCACCACTTTCCCTTCATGGCCCAAAAGGTGGCTGTGCTGGGGGCTGGGTGCCGGGGCAGCCTGCCCCTCAAGGTGCACCAGTATGCCCTCTATCTGGTACAGGCAGTCATCCAAGTCCCACTGGATGACCCTGCGCATCATATCTCATAACTGTTGTCAGGTGACAGTGTCCTCTCCATGCCCACCGCCATGGGGGAACAGGCCCTGTCTCCTGAGGCGGTTCCACCCAAGGGTGGTGCAGGACTAGTGAAGGAGGCAGCTCCAGGGTCCTAGATGTGCTGCGACCCAGTGCTGTGGCCAGATGAGGTGGGACAGGTGGATCCGCTGGGATCTGCCTACCTAAACATGCTATAGTGTTCAGGTTTATCAGAGTGTATTGGTTAGTCATGAACAAAACATTTCAACATTAGTTATAACAGCATGAATGGGTGTTCCAATTATTCCAGAACAATAGAATTACATAGCATATGGAACACAGGCATAAATGGGATTACAGTCATTATTGTAAGAGCATGCCAGAAACAGTTGTGGCAACAGACCAACAACAGTGGAATTTCAACAAGGTATGTTAGTATGCAACCACTGAAATATATCAACCATAACACAACACAAGGCCCAACATACGTTTTTCAGAACAATATACATGGAAATGAAACCATACCCATAGCATAACAATAATAACATGGTGCAGATAAGGGGTGGGGGAGAGAAAAAACATTCCATTAACAACTGTATATGCTATATTTTTCACAACAGTACTGCTCAGTACTCTACAGGTCTACCCTTACTTTACATCTACATGTGCCCTAAAACTTCTGTAGCACGTACATACCTCTCAAGCTGTCGACATAGAATGGTATGGGCCCAGCTGTAAGAACTATAGGTACATAACTACAGGGGACTTGTATATGTCAGGGTAACATATATGAAAAACAAGGTGTACCCTGCACTGATGTTGTGTGAGTGTGCTGCTGGCATACTTCAGATGGATTTATATCTGTGTCCAAGGTTAATGGCAACAGTGATCAGTAGCCATGACAGCGTGACATTTGAGAGACATGCATTGGGCACAGTGCACCTTACCTGCTGTAATTTGTAGCCATGGGTTTCGACTATCGGCACACATTCACACACGCAACTGGCATATAGCCGTACCAACAGCAGAACATTTCAGTAGTCTAATTCAGTTGGAATTCTACTCTACTGCCTGACATTTTATTAAATGGAGTGCTATCAACTTTCTGAGCACTGCTGTTTACACACTAGTACATCTGGACACTGTTAATTAGTATACCCTTCATACAGCTACTAAAAAAATGTCTTGATCTGTAAGCCCTGCGGAGAAAATATCTGTTACAAGTGCATGACACTTTCTACAAATAGGTAAGACTACTTGTCTGTAACTATAACTATACATTAGTTCCAGTCCCTGGATTCAAACCCTAGTCTGTGTGTGAAAAAATAAACAAAATCTCTATTTCTTATCATACGGAGCTACTGGGCCACTGCTGTGGGATGCTTGACTGATTTGTGCCTAAAACTCACTTGGTTACAAAGTCTGTCCTGGTAATATCATTAGAGTGTCACAAAAGACTGCAGTGACAGTTGTGCATACATGCATGAGATTCATTCATGGCAGAGATAGTTGGTGAACTGTGTATTAATACTTGGAATGCAGGTGTACACATTTAACCCCTAGTGGATGTGAATATGTGTGATGTGTACAAACCATAGCAGGGTGCTGGGTTGCATAGCCAACCAATATACATTGGCACATTGTATATTTGCAGTCTCCACCTATTACAGTCTCATACTTGCCTGCATCAGTGTACCTACATTCAGGAATATGTAGAGCTGAAATGCAAAGATTAACAGAAGACAATCCTGAGAGGAACACACTATAATACATTACACATTACTATTCGAGGTTCAGCTCTTAGTGCAGAACATATATCAACTTGCATTCTATCTTGTTTTACAGATCCACATCTACACTTTAGCATAACACTTCTTTATCAGAAAAACTTCACTCAATTGATGGTGTCATAGCCATATTTGCTATGGAGCACCTGTACAATTGTATTTCTTCAACAACAGACCAGAGTAAACACAACAGTTGGTGGGAATAACTTTACTGAGTGTTACATGACACAGTGGTTTAGTACATTCAAAAGTCTGAATGCAGTTGTACTAGATATCCTGTAGATGATGAATGAATGTCAGTTATTCCCTTCACAGTTTCAATCACAGTGTACTTTTTTACAAGATGCTTAGTATTATTACAGTATATACTTATGTCATTCCTACACAGTATTACTACAGTATTTGCTTTCTTTCATCAATAGTAGCTTGTTTCATGCCTTCATCTGTATTGCACAGTACCTGACATTATTCACTTATATCAATGTGGGTCTGGAACACATTTTATTGCAGTACACACAGAACACACTATACCTAATGGCAATAAACAATGTGCTCTTTCTTATTTGTTGTACTATATATAGATCTGTACTCACAACCCTGTCAGTGCAGCCTCACCAGGTGCCCTGCATGGGCCTCCATGTTGCAAGTCCTCTTCTCTGCAGCTGTAGGGTGAAAAAACACCATTATGCATACCTGTCTATCACATATCAAGTGGAAAAAAGCCATCTCCTCTTTCCTTAACACACCCACTGGTGTTCCCCAAGGTTCCATCTTGGGCCCTCTCCTTTTCAATATATTCATAAATGATTTCTTCCACTCAATTCCCCATGCTAAACTTATTCAATATGCAGATGATTCTACAATTATCTGTTCAGCCAGATCCATCCCCACTCTCTTAAAACTAACTCAAGATGCTTTCTCTGCCACAGAACAGTGGATGAAGGACAATCATCTAGCACTCAATGCATCAAAAACCAAACTTATGGTAGTTACCCCATCAAAAACCAACACCTTTGATATAAAACTATTCCCCATCACTAGCCAGAATAACACACCTCTTGAACTGGTATCTGAAACCAAACTACTAGGAGTCCAGATAGATGACCAGCTTAAATTCAATAGCCACCTACAACTAAACATAAAAAAACACCAAAAACTTGGCATGCTCTACCGAAACAATCAATTCCTCACTACATCTACAAAGATCTGTCTCGCTACATTTCTCATCCCCTCTCTCCTTTATGGTGCCCCTCTCCTAACAAACCTACAATCATCTCTCAAAACTAAACTGTCCTCCTGTTATAATAAAATTGCCAAATTTGCCACCAGCCACAAATCATCTACCCATCACTGTACATCTCTTCACAAACTCAATTGGCTAGAGCTTCCTCACTATCTCTCATATACTCAGCTCACTTTTGCTCACAAACTAATTTTTCACCCCTCTCTCTGTCCCTCTCTCAACTCTACCTTTAAAATGCACATGCCACAAAGACTCCTAAGATCTAATAACCAAAACCTAATAGAGCTGTACAAACCCCTTCACTCTCCAGGACAAAACCTCCTGTCCTATGCCCTGGCACGCCTATGGAACTCACTTCCTCCCTCTATCCGTATCACCACCAACCTCCCTGCCTTTAAAAAAATCACTGCACTCACATTTAACATCCTCATGGGAATGCTCCTGCTCCCACCCCTCATAGCCTATTCCCCACCTCCTACAAACAACTATCTCATATATTACTAGACACCAAATAATAAGCCAACTGTAACAACATCTTATAATTTCACAAATTCTACAACTCCACAGCAGTGCTTGCTTTTATATAAAACTTAACCTAAAATCTTTATTGCATCTGCTCATATCTTAGTTTTCTACAACATGAAACCCAGAATTTATCATTGTAACTGCTTAACCTTTGTTTTTGTTTTTTTCTGGAACCCACAAGTGACTGAAAATTGAAACTGCTGTAATCTTTTTGTTACTACTGTTTAAAGATTTGTCTCTAATCTACAAATGATTGAAATTGTAAACTAATGTAATCTTTTTGTAATCTTTGTTTTGGAGCTTTTCTCCCCAGGACTCCATTGAAAATGGGTTCTTTTTGGCCCAATGGACTATCCTGGTAAACCAACTGCAAATAAATAAATAAATAAATATTCATGCTAGAATTTGGTAAAGCGATGGTTCATATACTTACAAACTACTGGGGCATTCCCGTCCTGAGCATCTTGGATCCACTGGGCCAAGAGCTCCTTGTTTCTCTGCTTCTGGCCATTATAATGATGATGCATCTACTCACCAGTGAGGGGGATTCCAGTGGCACTGGTGAGGCTGCATGCCAGATAGCCCCAGGCCTCAGACTTGTATTGAGAGCCATCATGGTGTTCAACAAGGTGCCCAGCCATGACCCTGGACTCCAAAATGCCCAGAAGTGGACTCCCTATCTGGCTCCTGCTATAGTTCCTGCACGGGTCAAACTCCAACAGGTTCTGCCTGTATTCCCACCTGTGTGGCTTAAATAAGGCTATTTTCCCACCCTTTGCTGCCATTGGACAATTTTCAAAAATGTGAAGCACAGCTCAGCAGTGCATAAACCTGCTAAGCTGAGTTGAGGAGTGCTTAAAGTGGCAAGGGCTTAGCATTGCGTAGTGGTGAGCAAATCCACTTAGCTCAGCTGAGGACTGCTTATAATGGGACTGCTTAGCAATGCTCAAACCGGTTAAGCGGAGCTAAGCATTGCTAAGTATTGCTCAGAAAGGTCCTGTTTAAGCATTGCTTAGCTTGGCTCAGCACTGCTTAGTGTAGTTTAGCTAAAGGCAAACAAGAGTTCTACATGATAACATATATATATATATATATATATATATATATATATATATATATATTGACATTAATTACTCATTATTAATACGTTATTGTTATGTGTTTCGAATTTACTTTAATTACTCTACCTTGGTGTGTGACTGAACTGTATTGGACACTTATGTTTAACTGGGGCTTTTCACTTCGTATATCCACTGACACTGGGATTCTGGACCAGCTGCACTAACCTGGTTGACAGATATCAATAACTAAGGCAAAAAAATAGACATATAAATAGAAATGCTTTGTGATGTATAAGCTGAATGGCCTCTCTTGGTATTCAAATCGTGCACCTACTGCACACGAAGCTGTGACTCTAACCATTCAGCTAAGTCAGCTGTGAATATTGCAGCTATACATTTCTATGTAGTGCTTCTTTACGTTTAAGCACTGCTGAGTAACAAGCTGCACAAACATGCTCAGCTATGCTTAAACTTAAAAAAATATAAAATAAATAATAAAAAATAAACGCGACAGAAAAAACACATTGGGATATTTACTTTCCATGCCATACAGCACTCTGACAGTACATGGTGTGTGTTACAGACACTGTAACACACCCCTGTGTGACATACAGAATATAATTGCAAATAAGTGTCCAAGGACACTTTACTTTACTGTTTTAGTGCCATACGGCACTTTGACAATGCAGGAGTTGTGTTACAGATACTGTAACACACCCCATACGTGACATTACAAATAATTTATTAAGTAAGTGTCCGAGGACACTTTTTTACTCTTCTAGTGCCATACGGCACTTTGACAGTATAGGGGGTGTGCTACAGATACTGTAACACCCTCCCTACATAGGTTCATAGGTTCATAGATAGGTACTAGGCTATCGGCCCAAGGGCCTACATAAGCCTAGCCAGCAAGGTTCCATAGCTTACTCCACCCAAGAAAGTTATTTTCCTGTGCCACTGTTCAGCAGAGACACAGAAGTGATCGCCGTGGTGTATTTTCTATTTCCCATCCACTCATCAAGATTTTTCTTGAAGAGTGCTAATGAAGAACTTTGCTTGACATAGATGGGTAGCTTGTACCAGAATATAGGAAGTCTCTGGGACAGGAATCTATTGCTCCAGCATGTCCTGTTTATTGTGGTGATGAGGTTTAGGTCCCTAGAGCGTGTAGGTCAGAGGGATTGGGATTTCTTTAGGTGTAGCATGTCCAACAGCTCTGGGTTTGACATAGCTTTATATGTTAGGCAGAGATCACCTCGGAGAAGGCGATATGCTACGGAGTAAAGCTGGAGTTTTTTGATGTGGTCAGTGTATGGCATTTGTTTGAGGCCGGTAATCCTCTTTGTGAGGTACTTCTGTGGCCTTTCCAGCTGCTGCAGATGTATTGTGAGGTACATTCCAAAAGGGGTGTTGTACTCTGTAATGGGTCTAATGAGTGACGAGTAGAGGGGAACAATGACCTCTTTTTTCCTGGATGAGAACCCTTTTATGATGAGGTGTGCCACATAGAAGGACTTCCTGACTACTGTGGCGATGTGACTATCAAAGGAGAGACTATTGTCCACCTGGGTCCCAAGGTCTCTTATCACGCATTTGGTGTGAAGTAGATTGCTGCCTATGTGGTAGTTCATAGGTACAGAGTTTTTACCAAAGGGGATGACACTGCACTTTTTGGCATTGAGCTTGACATGACATTACAAGATAAATTATTAAATAAGCGACACTTTTTTACTCTTTTAGTGCCGTACAGCACTTTTACAATGCAGGGGGTGTGTTACAGATACTGTAACACACCCCCTACGTGACATGATTAGATAAATTAAATAACTTGTGTCCAATGACAATTTCTTTATTGTTTTACTGCCATACGGCACTTTGAGAGTACAGGGGGGGGGGTGTTACAGATCTGCGAGCCTGTAACACACCCCCCTAGCACTCATTTAGCAATCATGTACATGGCTTTCCCCTCAGTAGCATGCGTTCATTAATATGCAAGGGGTGCTGCCGAGAAGGAGATGCAGACATGGACACCGTTCACTCCATGTAGGAATAATGCTATTCCTACACAGAGTTTATTAAATCTGGGGGAATGTCCATGAATTATAGGTGTTTTTGTGCAAATGAGCAGCACCATTTCAAAAAGAAATTTAAGCAACCATAACTTGAACACTTCCTCACAGATATAGTGAAATTCTTAAATGTTTATTGCTGCTTTATTTTTCCTGCAAAATAATAGCTCTGTCTTATATTAGAACTCTTTTGGCAGTTTGCTAAAAGTAGTAACTACCAGACTATATATAAAATTTTAAAATGCCTTTCCTAGTTTCTGCAATTTTGTATACTCTGTTTGATTTAGTAGGTAAAACTTTGCAATTTATTTAATTCTGCTCAATTATAGTTCATATCATTTTGCATTTTTATGTTATCTTGGGAGATAATAATTCTATTTTCTTTCTAATTGGCACCTCCTTTCTTTTCTGATCTATAAAGAATAACATGTCCTGTTCCAACAAAACATTTTGATGCTACTAAGTTTGAAGACTACATCTCCTGTTTTCATTCTTTAACACTTGTTATGGAT